>NC_028353.1:314489-436675 GCF_000741045.1 Vigna radiata var. radiata | reverse complement strand
CCGGGTCCGGACGAGTCTAAAACTAACACCACTTAATCAAACTAAAATCCACAACTTAATATCATTGTCCTTCCATGATTAGCTTGCTTGTATATTTATTTCTTCCTAATTGCTTGTATGCCTATTTTACTATGTTTAATTGTAATTGATTTGTTTCCATTTGAACTCTAGCTTACCCTTGCATGTGTGTTGTCTGTTTTGTTTGTGGTTGTTCCTTATGCAATGATCATCCAATTATGGATGTGAGCAGAGGTAGGAGAGGCACCTTTGGAGCAGATCTTAGAGGACCCTGATGTTCCAGTCACTGCTGATGTTGTAGAGTAGTGTAGCTCAGTTATTTTGTTGTATATAACTTAATTTCCTTTACTCTTTTCTTCTTTTGAAAGACTCTATGACTATATGTAGAGCTTTTACATTTCATTTTGGATGACTGTATTATATATACTTCATCTGACTCTACTCTTGACTGCTTTACTTTATTACATATGATGTATTCCACTCAATATGATTTATACATATATTTTTGGGATGTTACAACAAAGAATAGAAAAAAACTAAGAAAAATGACTAAAATTTAACTTACATGAACGAAGAAACTAATCGATTCAAATTGAAGAGGTCATTGCAATGATAAATCCTATTGTCATGGTTTTTAAAAAGACGAGCATAAAGGAATAACTCTTATAAAAAATTAGAATACTTTAAAAAATTTGTTTTAAAATCATGAAGTTTGTTATCAACCAAACTATTTATATTAAAACCTTTTTAACATTAAAATAATTGAGTCTTATTATTTTAAACCATCATCCCCTTTAAAGTGTCATTTTCTTTTAGGTTTTTACAATACTTAGTTTCTAAATTAATATAAAAATACTTTATGAATATAATTGTTTTTGAAAAAGTAAATTAAAATTTTTCAAAATAACCCCTGAGTAGTTTATTAATTTGAATCTAAGAGGAAAATGAGTCCCACATTTATTTATTGTCACATGGATGGAAAAACAACAAATTAGAACAAAGCACAAGAAAAGAAAAACATTTTAAGACACTTGACATGGTTCATGTTATTCTTACCCCATTTTCACTAAGTTTATACCTCTATTTATTTTGACCAAATATGCTTAATGTAAGAAATTAGAAAATAGAGTATTAAAGCTTATGAGTGTTTTAAAATAATGAGATTGATTATTTTAATGTTAAATATTCATAAATATAAATAGAATTTTATAAACATGTCTCATTATCTAAAATACATATCATCTCTCTAAAACTTTTTCTCTAAACTTCCTCTCCCTTTTCTCTAAGATTCTTAGTTCATGAGTTATCCTTTTGACGATTAAGAGTTGTCTAGACAATTACGACAATGATGTTTACATTTTCAAGCAATCAAATTTCTCTATAGAGTAAGTTAGTTTTCACTTCTTTTTCCTTTGATTAATTATTTAAGATGTACGCATTCAATCTTGTCGCATGTGTCATTACATCTCTTTTTCTAGTTTCTTCTCGATCAATGATTCTAAGGACCTACCCTAATCATCATTTTGCGGCCAGTAGGTACCATTATAGCTATTTGATTTGAGGCAAGGTTTTTTGGGCTATTAGAGTTGTTTAAGCTTTCCACCAGGTAAAGGAAGCCACTAATTTCTTTAATTTCATGTTAAGAAGTATGTAATTATGTTTGATAAAGTGTGAAATGTATACTTAAGTTGAATCTGTTACAATTGGAGTGAAGTGTGTATCTTGATGAGTGAATAATTGCCCACTGGTGATTATTGTGGTGTATGTTTGTGAAATAATGCTTAATTGAATATTTGATGTTGTTATTTGGAGTTATATGAGGTATAAATTTGTTATAGAGTTGGTAATAGTCAAAAGGAAGTGTTGTTGGGCTGGTTTTTGTTATAAATTGAGGTTTTAGTTGGTGAATTTCTATAAGAGTGTTTCTTGAGTTATAACTAATGTTGGGGAGCTATTTTTAAATATTTTAAACTTGTCTAGAACTTAAAATAATTGTAATTCTGATGTTGAGTTAATAAGTAGTCAATAAGTTGAGTTTAAGTTGCTTTGGGTATACTTTTAGGGGTTTTAATAATTGAAAATATAAAAGAGAAAGTCTAAGTTAAAAATGAAGGTTTATGGTCTATTTTTTAATCAGTTATGACTTGTTTAGACCTTTAGTTTGCAAATTTATGGTTTATAAGGTGTAAAACTGGTTATAGGTGTTTTAGAGTGGTTGAGTTTATCTATTGCATCTTGTTTTTGACCAAAGCAAAGTGGTACTCAATTTCATCTATAAACATGTTTTTTTTGCATCAATCTTAGTGTTAGAGAAGTTAGTTTGGCCATTTGGATAGGTTAAAGGTGCATATAAATCAGTACAATAAGTTGTTTGTCATCTAGTATGAATTAAGCGATCCTCTGTGACGCTCAACACTGTCAAACCCATGAGCTTCTGGCCTTCAAGACGCTGAGCGCCACTTTGGGCATTGAGCACCACGAAGTCAATGAGCTCTTTGACTTCGAGCAAAGTATTTAAGCATTGGACACCACTTGCCTACTGCAGATGACGTCGAGCACCAGAGTTCTGGGCTGGGTGCCCTGTTAACATTTTGGGTTTTTGTTTGTTATTATTTTTTCTTATGGATGGAAGATATATCAATACTTTAAAGTTTGATTGGTAATATATATTGAATATCATGAAAGTTTATGCATGAGGTTATGTATGTATTAAAGTATGGTTTTAAAAGAGTTTATAAGGTGAAATTCTTAATGGATGTTTCAAGTTGATGAAAGATGCCTGAGGAACTGATCGATTGGCGTGACGCGAACTCGATCCAGAGGTTCCTCGAAGCGGTTCCGAATGAAGAATGCAACGGAATAACAAAAATAACAAGGAAAATAATGTTAGAAAAACCTAATCAGACACTGAGAAACCCTAAAACCTCAAATCAATCGGTGAAAACACGAACTGAACATGAAGAAACCCTAAAATGGAGAGGAGACTCAAAATAAACCGATTAATCGGTTCAAACAAAAGATGAAACGGTGGAAAATGAAAATCAATTGATAAAAAAAAAGTTTCAATCGGCTAAAATGGAGGAAAATGGTCAGAGAAGGAAGAAACCCTAATCTGAGGTTGGAGATTGAAAAAGAAGAACAAAGATGTGGTTCTGTTACGAAGAAGAAGGTGAAACAGAACCTGATTGACGGTGACGAAGGACTCTCGAGGACGACGAACTCTCCCGTGGACGTCGAAGGCGAGAAGAGAATGAGTGTGCGCGAGTGGAGTTGTGAGAAATGAAGAATTCTTTCTCTGATGCGTGAGAGAGAATTTGTCTAATGATTTAGGTGGCTGACGATGAGAGAGAAGCACGGTGGAGCTTTGGAAAATGGAAAGTGGAAATGGTGCTTGGAAGATGGCTAGAGGAGGTCTCTTGGACTCTCTAGCCTGACTTTCAAGAGAGAATAGTTTCTGAATTAGAAAATTCTATTCTCAATATTCTCAAAAGTCTATAGTACAAGTGAGGAGCTGGGTATTTATAGTGACCCATGCTCCTTGCAAGCTACACTACAAATACGATAAAATGTAAAAAGAGGACTACATGAGACAGGATTCCATCACAAGTAGTGTATGTGTTATTGTAGGAGCTCAGTATTGGAGGTAATTCAGACACTTTGATAGTCATCCATTCTCAAGTAGAAAGGGGTGATACATGTGGTGAAAGTAGTAGAAGCTCCTAGTCTAGAAGTTTTACTTTGGCCTGAAGCGTTGTTTAATGGACTAACTTTGTGTAATAGCTTGGAGTGAGCCAACTATTTCACCATTATAATGCACAAT
Source organism: Vigna radiata var. radiata (assembly GCF_000741045.1). Lineage (NCBI taxonomy): Eukaryota > Viridiplantae > Streptophyta > Magnoliopsida > Fabales > Fabaceae > Vigna > Vigna radiata. The sequence continues at coordinate 432,837 of NC_028353.1, read as the reverse complement.
GTAACGCCTCGACAACTTACAGGGAATATTGACTGCCCCCACACATCAACACGAGGCTTTCCAATGTGTTTTGTCCTCACTCACACATTTTTCGGAAAAACTTCCCAGAAGGTCACCCATCCCTAAATTACTCCAGGCTAAGCACGCTTAACCATGGGGTTCTTATGGGTTAGGCTACCGAAAAACAAATGCATTTGTTGATATGAGTAGCTAAATTAATTCCTTTAAGCTATCCTTCAATCTTATAGTCCCATACCTATACAGTCTCTAGATCTCTCTCATTCAGGTGTATGTTTGATTCGTCCATGTGCCCCTTCCATTGGAAACCCGCCAGGAGCCGCTCCTTGTCCGTGCCTCTTGCACCGGCAATCACTCCCCGCCCTTGTTAGTACCTGGGTGTCACACACAACTCGTCATAACTCGACAATAACACATATATCTAGATCTTTGAATCTAAATGTCTAATATGTTTAGGTGTTGTGCTTAGTTTGAAATGAAAATATTATACGCTATTTTGTTAATTCTATTTTTTATTCTTTTGATATTAGCTCACCTTTGTTGTGTTGTTTTTTTTTTTCTTTTTTGTATCTGTTATATAATTTTGAATGATCACCTGATGAATATGAGTAGAGGAAGATGATCGATCGATAAAGCAAATCCTAGACTACAATGATACATATGTTTAGTTTTTTTTAATGTCTCTCTTTTCTTTAAAATTTTTAATGAACCTTCTATAAATATGTAAATAGTGTTAGATTATATATAAATTTAACTTATAATTATATTTTAAATAACTATAGAGACACTTTTATATATATATATATATATATATATATATATATATATTATAATTGAATGTGTGATATTTCTTTAGTAGTACTTAAACTATGGAAAACTTGTTCTAATGTATATAAAGAATAAATAACAAATAATAAATAAAAATTCATTTATGTTTTTTATAGATTGTTTGGCCTGTATCAATAAACTATTCAAGGAGAACAACATACAAAATTACTTTTCAATTAAAGTAATTATATTTTTATATTATAAATATTTGTTAAGAGAGAAGTGAAGAATGTTTTATTTAAATGAAATAATATCCCTATGAACCAATGTTTTTTTCTCAAGGTTGAGGTAACTGCAAATTCAGAACTTAATTAAAAACCAATAATTAAAAGGAGCAGTGTGAGCATACAAGATACGATATTTATAATTAAATAATAGTGTAATTTGGCCACATTATGATTCCATTCAAAGTAAACTCTTTAAATGGAATTAAATTCATACATAACCTAACCATGTAACTTTATATCTCAACCAATCAAAATTGAAACCTAAGTTTCTTTCTGTTGTTGTTGTGAAGAACACAAGAGAAAAACTTGTGAAGGAAAACATACACTAAAATTGATGTGAAGAAGAAATTTTACAGTTGGTACTGTTGCTTTGAGAGTGGAGTTGAGTATAGAGATTTTGAGGTTTCAAAAAATTAAAGGGGCTCACGCTAAAAGCATTATTGCATTTGCGTTTCATTTCCCCGCCCATAACAAATCAAAAAAGCACTCCTATTTTCTACTCTCACTCCACAATCCATTGAGAAAATTAACAGTAAAAGGAAAAGTTTGTTGGCGCAGAAGCAGAATGATGGAGGAAGAAGAAGACCAGCAAAAGCTTCCAGATCTGGTGAAGGAGCTAGTTCACCGCTTGCTCTCCCAAAACCTCCCATCCAATTCCCCGCCTCTAAACCCTAACTCCTCCGAATTCCGTAACTCTCTCCGCTACGCCCTCCGCATCCTCTCCAGCCGCCTCACTCCCTCCGTCGCTCCCGACGCCGCAGCCATCGCCGACTCCATCAAGCGCCGCCTGGCCACTCACGCTCGTTCCGCGGACGCCCTCTCCTTTGCCGACCTCTTCTCCAAATTCGCATCCAAAGCCCAAAGCGTCAACAATAAATGGGCCGTCATCTACCTCCTAAAAATCATCTCCGAAGATCGCCACAAGACCGCCGCCATCCCCGCCACCACCACACCTCTCTTGCCCAACCTCGCTATCTCTGAACCCGCTTCCAACAAGGGCTGGAGCAACGGCGTTTTGCTCGTCTCCAAGGATCCCGAGAACCGCCGCGAAGTCGCGTTTCGGGAGTTCGTGAATTTGGTCAAGGAAGAAAACGAGGTGTTGGAAGAGGTTATCGTCAAGGACGTGCTCTATGCTTGCCAGGGGGTCGATGGTAGGTTTGTGAAATTCGAGAGTGATAGTAAGCGTTATGTGATACCCGATTCGTTTAGGGTTCCGAGAGCCACTAGGAGTATGGTTCATAACCTTTGTGAATTGGGTGGTTTGTTTCGGAAGGTTAGTGGTTACATTTCGCAGAGTATGGATCGGTTTCCCAATGAAGATGTGGGAACCGTGGGACAAGCTTTTTGTTCCGCTTTGCAGGATGAGCTCAGTGAGTACTACAAGTTGTTGGCGGTTCTTGAGGCTCAGGCTTCGAACCCGATTCCTTTGGTGTCCGAATCTGCGAGTTCTGGGAACTATCTATCGCTGAGGAGATTAGCGGTTTGGTTGGCTGAGCCAATGGTGAAGATGAGGCTGATGGCGGATTTGGTTGAGAAGTGTAGGGTTTTGCGCGGCGGGGCTATGGCGGGGGCGATTCATTTGCACGCACAGCATGGTGATCCGATGGTTCATGAGTTTATGAGGAGGTTGTTGCAGAGAGTGTGTTCTTCGCTGTTTGAGATGGTGAGGAGGTGGGTTTTGGAAGGGGAGTTGGAGGATATATTTTCTGAGTTTTTCATTGTTGGGCAGCCTGTTAAAGCTGAATCACTTTGGAGAGAAGGGTATAGGCTTCACCATGCGATGCTTCCTTCGTTCATTCCGCCTTCACTTGCGCAGAGGATCTTGAGGACTGGCAAGTCGATTAATTTTCTTCGCGTTTGTTGTGAGGATCGCGGTTGGGCGGATGCTGCGACTGAGGTTATCACTGATAATGAAGTGACAGCAAGAAGAGGTGGTTTTGGGTATGGGGAAACCGATACCCTTGAGTTATTGGTAGATAAAGCTGCAAAAAGAATCGACAAGCATTTGTTGGATGTGATTTTCAAGAGGTACAAGTTCAAAGAACACTGTCTTGCAATTAAGCAGTATTTGTTGCTTGGCCAAGGTGATTTTGTGCAGTATCTTATGGATATTGTGGGACCTGACCTCTCTGAGCCAGCTAACACTATTAGCTCTTTCAAACTTTCGGGATTGCTGGAAACCGCAATTCGAGCATCTAATGCTCAGTATGAGGATCCTGACATTTTGGATAGGCTCAGGGTTAAAATGATGCCGCATGAGAGCGGTGATAGAGGCTGGGATGTATTTTCGTTGGAATATGATGCAAGGGTTCCACTTGATACAGTGTTCACAGAGTCTGTGATGGCAAGGTATTTAAGAATTTTTAATTTTCTTTGGAAGCTTAAAAGAGTGGAACATGCGCTTACTGGTGCCTGGAAAACCATGAAACCAAACTGCATTACTTCTAATTCCTTTACCAGATTGCAACATGCAGTAAAGATGCAGTTAGTTTCAACATTGAGGCGCTGTCAGGTTCTTTGGGTTGAAATTAATCACTTCATTTCAAACTTACAATATTATATAATGTTTGAAGTGCTGGAGATATCATGGTCAAATTTTTTGGCGGAAATTGAAGTAGCCAAGGATCTTGATGATCTACTTGCAGCTCATGAGAAATATCTACATTCTATTGTAGAGAAATCTCTCCTTGGAGACCTTTCCCAGTCTCTTTACAAGTCACTACTTGTAATATTTGATCTTATATTACGTTTTCGGAGCCGTGCTGATCGATTGTATGAAGGTATTCATGAGTTACAAGCAAGGTATTCATCTTACTTTTTAATTTTTTAAATCTTCTCTCACCTATTCACTCCTGAAAAACAAAAATATATTGCTATGCGTGACATTTGACCTTGTGTTTGTTTCAGAATCACTGAATCCTCCCAATCCTCTCGAGACCAGAATAAAACACGATCACGAAAGCAATTGAATGATAAAAATGCAGATACAGGATCCTGGATTGTAGATGGGAGAAAAGCACTAACACAACGTGCTGGTGAATTTCTACGAAATATGGGACAAGATCTTGATGCAATTGCTAAGGAGTATTCATCATTGCAAGAGGAATTCATTTCTCAGTTGCCTGTACAGCAGCATGTTGATCTAAAATTTCTCTTTTTCCGTCTTGACTTCAACGAATTTTACAGGCGGTTGTGTCCTAGCGTGTAGAAAATTTGTGAATAAGGCTGAGGGTCAGGCTGAGCATTGTTTTCTCATAAGGATACGGCATTGAAAGCTTTGCGACCAGCTAACTTCCATTGTGTGTTTGAGTGGAACAATTCTATTGTTGCTAACTTCCTTTGGACCAAGCATTCCATGGGTCATTATTTGACCATAGGTATGTTGGAAACCTTGACCTCCTCAATTTCTTTTTTTTTTATGTTTTCTTTGGGAAAATGTGACCTCTTCCTTCTCTACAGGTAGACACATTTTGAGATTTGCGAGATTGATTGTTGCAGATATGAAGCTATTAATATTCGATTGGATGCACGATGTGAGTAGTACAGACGTAAGTATCTGAATATCTAATGATTTAGCTATTTTTTGGGCAAAATTTTCAAGCTGTGCTTTTGGAGATTTGTTCATATGTATCCTAGATTTTGGTTGAATGAAGGTGATTGGAAAATCTAGTTTTTGTATTGTGTATTTCTTCTGGTGTACTATCTCTTCTCACTCTACAGAGTGTTTGAGTTTTTTTTGCCTCGTAGCAGTTAATATAAAGCCACATGTGAATCAAGTAGCTAGATGCTTACTATGCAATCGTTATACTTTATACCTGTTAAGGTAACATGAAAGAGCTTCTTTTTTATTTTCTTTTTGCTTTGTCTCTTCTAGTGTTGAAGAGTGAAACCTCATTTTGTTATTTCAGTAATAGCACTTACCAATAAATGAAAAGAGTTTGAGTTGAATAATTGCTTTGACTCATACTTAAGTATTAATGTAGTCATATTTCACCTTCGAAAACTGACTGACGGAAACAAGTTACGTTGCTTTTTAAAGAGTTCTTTATTATAGAGATTTATAACAAATCGGTATTTATTAGAACTGTTGAATGTTTAGTAGGAAATTATCATAGAGGTGATTAAGCAACTTTAGGTGCTTGAAAATGTTGTGAGAATGTAGACTGTACAGGGTAAATGAATTATCATAGAGGATACTCAATGACAATCGACTTAAGCCACTGATTTTTTTCATGTTTTGGTATCATTAAGCGGCTGCTGATTGTTAAACCGAAATTTTATTTTGCCAATCGTTGATATTCTTTCTAACTTGGCATAAAGATGCTTGACAAGAACTCCAGTTAAAGCAATTGACTAGTAGATAAAAATGGAGTGCTTTTTGGAATTTTCTTGTCAACATTATAAGTTTTGAAGGTAAATATTTTTAATTTTGAGTTAGCTCAGTCTTGCACCAACACAAGGTTGAGTTCTTAACGAAGGTTCAATCAAGCCCATGTTATTCGTGATTCAGATATCGTAGTTTTTGATTCCTGTTCTTTTGCAGATATTATGTGGATGAAGCAAAACCTTTCTCCTTCTCTAGTAGTAAATTAGTTGTTTGGACTAAAGTGAGATGTAAAATTAACATGGTTAGTAATAATCTTGCTGTGTTGCATATGCACTACCAAATACTTATTATTATCACTGTACAAGATTGACAGCTGGCACGTTGTCCATTCAATAAATAATATTGCTCTTCCCGTTTCTTGTACTTACAAAGAGAGCATATGATAAGCCAAGTTGTCCAGATGAGTATTGGGAAAGTCGTAGCTGAAGAAAGGAGTGTAAATTGCATATAATCAAGGCATCAAATCAAGGATATGTACGAGGACAAAAGGCGGGGTTCATAACAAATTTTTCTGGTGACTAAAGGATTATATCAACTCAAGGGTAAACTTCCTTTTAGCGTGTGGTACTGAATGTGTTTACCAGGCATGCTCTTTTGAGAGAGATGTGGACCAGGTGTCAAGTTTTAGAGGCACTTCTTTTGTTCAAGTGGTGGAATTAAGGTGAAGTTTGTAGAATGTAAGTTTAGCTACAGGCTCGTTAATCCTAGCTGAGGTTAAAATTGGAAAAGTGCGTTGAGTATTATTTGTAACAAAAAAAAAAGCTATTCAAGCATAGGGGGTTAATTTTCCAATGATGTTTTATGGACTATGAGGAAAAAGGGTCAATAAGAAAATAATTTAACGAATTGAGTGGGCATACTATTCAAAATAGGATTTAGATGAATGAATTCTTGTGAGAAAGTTAAGTTAATGCATATTTCAGAAGACAATGGTAAAAATGTGTGGAGATTCGGGAGAAGACAAATACAACCTTGATTAGGACAGTAGGTCAGATAGGGTAAGACCTACTGCCGGAGGTACAAGTACAAAAGTAAACACTAGGTGAAAGTAAAACCATTCAGAAAGATCTAGAGATGTTAGTATTTTGTCTTTATGTCTGTAGCATGATTGATATAAAATATCATGTCAATATTTGATCGATGTAACCAGACAACCTCGTCCAATGGAAAAATGTCGAATTGCTATATAAGAGCCCAATTAGCTAAAATCCCATTGATATCTACACGTGTTTCCTCTTTTTTTAGTTTGTCTCCTGGATTTTGCTTTCACATCATAATAACTTGTGTAAATAATATCGTTCCTAATCCTTTTAAGTAAAAGGGAGGAATATTGACGGTAAATAACTACCTTAAGAAAAGGTAGAACTGTATTTGGAATCAGAGAATATAAACTTCATTCTGTATTTTTTGGATGATGTCGGAAAATATTAGGAGTGAAAACTGTAATTGTGACTATTTCAAGGTAAACTAAGCGGTGAAGGGTTGGAACTTGGGTCTACCTGTTTTCCTCCTATGAGACTATTCGTCATTCGTTACCATTTTGGTGCTATCACTTTCAGCCTTTTTAGAAAGGTGTATTAAACTTGTAAACATATTTTATGATGTCACCAAATATTTGTCTGCCTTAAAGTACACGTTCTCAAATTTACCGAATTTTTTACGAGCAGCAATAGATATGACATCATCCTTATTTTCTTCAGAAGGTATCCCTTTAATTTATTTTCCTTTTTTTTTGTAGCAACTTTTTGTAGGTTTAGTTCAGTCCTGTTAAAATTGATGTAAAAGGAAAGGGTTGGTTTGGTCTAATGATTTGAGATGAAGAGGAGTGAAAGATATTATGGACCACCATTGCAATAATATTCCACCTTAAAGAGAAATGCAAGGAAATATTCTGTTGATTTATAATTTCAAGGTTAAATATATCTTTTAGTCCTCATATTTGTTCTCCATTCTCAATTAGGTCTTTATGTTTTTTTTTGTCCCAATTGTATCCTAATATTTGTAAATTTGAGGCAATTAAGCCCTTTCCGTTAACTGGCCACTAACATTATAGGTTAATTGAGAGGGTTTAATTGCCTCAAATTTATAAATATTATAATGCAATTGGGACAAAAAAAACGGAGAGGGCTTAATTCTTCAAATTTACAAATATTATGATGCAATTGGGACAAAAAAAAACATGAGGACTTAATTGAGAATGAAAAACAAATATGAGGACTAAAATATATATTTAACCTAATTTCAAACCACTATTTTTTAAAAGTAAACTGATTACGGTGATATAAGAACTTTTTTTCTAATTAAATTCATGTTAAATATCGTTGTCCAAGGATACGATGTCTATATTATTAAATTATACATTATTTATTATATCGTATTAAATAATCATTTAAATTTTCTCTATGTTTTCACTCTTTTCATTTTTTTTCTAATATAAACAATTTTACTTCCTACTCTGTTGATTTATTTTTTACTTTCTCACTTTTTGTTCTGACAAAAAAAAAAGAGACAAAGGTAGGAAATAAATATCTTATCCCTATGCTTTTATTGGTGCATGTGAAAATGTTTTAAACTTTTAACTTGAGTAGATTTGGGAAAGAGTAATTGAGAGAATTTGAAGATAAATTTTTTATTGTTTATTTGAATAGATTTAGAGATAAGTGAGAATGAATTTGGAAGTAAATTTTTTTAATCTGTCACATAAATTAAATTCTACATTAATTCTCACAAACTTTACTTTCAAATCCACCTTTATTTTCAAAGTCACTCAAATAAACAATAAAAAAATTACTTTCAAATTAACTCAAATTCACTCGATTACTCTCTCTCAAATCTATTCAAATGAACAAGGCTTAAGTCTTTGTTTGCTTCCATTGATTTCCTTTAGGCAAGGAAGGAACAAGAAGTGAGTGGATCGTCTGAATCAATTGATCTGAAGAAAATTGTGCGGACGGCTTTGTAGGATTTGCAACGAGGACGTCTTTGCTCAAGTGAGGAGCAGAGAGCGAAAAGCCATGTCACATGATATGCAATTACGATTTGCTCCTTCAATGTTTCCATATTTGCAGTTTTTCAAAATTGGCTGTCTTCCCTCGTGATTCGACTCCTAGATTTTTTTTTCTTTTGCCTTGGGAGGTGATGTGTTGCAGGAGAAAAGGGATAAAGGGGCCAAAAATCGATTCTGCAAAAGTATAGAACCATTCTCTTCTCTCTATTAATTTGAGAAAACTGATTGTGTTGTAATATTAAAACCAGATAATCGATTCTCCTCATTTCTCATGGATTCTTGTATATTGGTAATGCTTTGAGAAATATAAAGGAGGATAATCAATTTTCCTCTCTCCTAATCGATTCTCCACCCCTCTGCACATGCTTCTTTATATTGGTACTGCTATTCATTGTTTTGGGAAATATGATTAGAGAATAATCAATTTTCGTTTCTTCGAATTGATTAGAGAATAATCTCGGTTTTATACATGTATAATAATAATAATAATAATAATATTAATAACTCACATTCATTTTAATATAATTAATGCTAATTATATTTTATTATAAATTACTTTTACAACTAAAAACAAAAATGATGATATTTTACTTTTATCCACTAAAATATTTTTTAATCTATCAAATTTACTCTCATTAATTTTCATAAACTTTTATCTCAAATCCCTTCATCATCTTTTCCTTACTCTGAATAACTCCACGTCCATTTCATTTCTTTTTCCAGACAATTCCATGTTCCAATTCAAATACAACCTACGGCTGCTTGACAATCTATGGGAAATACCGATTTCGGTATATATTAAAACAAATGAAATAATACTAGAAAATCATACTCACAAAACAAAAATATAAGTTAAACACATTATAATATTTTGGTTTAAAATTCAAGTATACATCCAAAAGTATATACAATCAATGTCCATTAACAAATTCATACCTAAAACAAAGAGAAAAACGACAAATAATTTACGTTAATTTGTTTACAATTGGTTAAGATATATACAAAATCTTACTTATGTGTCTCTTTTCTTACTAAATGAGTATTTTCATTAATAGTAGTGTGTCAGAAGGATTGTGTCGGAAAGCACTCCTCTTACATATTAGTATAGCTAAAATCAATTTATGTTAGACTTTAGGATAAACATTTGCCATACCTTAAGTAGAGTTCAAAGGTGATGCAGGATCAATCTCCAATCTATTTCTAAGGTGAAAATATATACATAGGAATTTAAGTAATCAGTCAATCATCATGAAACCATTTTCCCTTAAGCAGCTATTTTGACTACAAGGCCGGCCTGAGAGTGTTTTTGGGAGCACTAATCCATGGGGTACCTGCAATGGCAAATCTCCACAATGCATTGACATGCTCTGGTGAAGCATATTGGATACCAACACGTGGACCGACCAATATGTTTTCCGGCTCTGGACCATCTAAGAGTTCTAAACCACCTGCATCACACACTTTTCACTTTTCAAAAAACAAATGGATTCAATTTTACATCTCAGACGCTTCAATTATAACTTGTAAGCTTACCAGCTGTATAGAGAGGATGGTTAGACCATTCTGTCGATAGACCCAATGCCTGACCAACCTAAGATTTGGGAGAACATTCACATTATTCTTATTTAAAAAAAAACAAAAAACTGAGATATTTTAGATGTGCATGGACCCTTCACAAGAAAAGAATTGTCATTCCAAACAATTCTAAAAGTCCTCATAAAAAACATATAAATTGGTCAAGAAAAGGAGCAGAAATAAATAATGAACCCGTTTTCCTCCCACCCTTCTATCCTCTCTAACTTTTCCCTTCTAGCAAGAATATGATAAATAGTAATTCTGCCATGTACCAAAAGGTTGCGCAAATACAAATTAAATTTCACAAATGTTGAACCTTTCTAATCCATCATGTCATGTGAGATTTCTATACACTTAACGGAGCCGAAGCACAGTCTTTTAAAACTTACAGAGTCAGCCTATTTCAGAAATAGCCACAAATTGGAAACAAAACAAGCATGTATAAAATCATAATCCATGAGTATCTACTGAACATTATTAAGGTACAATTTCCATTTCCTTTTTTAATCTCAATGATATTTATCAAGAAAGACAAGTCTGTATTGAGCCAAGAATCCAATCTCAGTTCTCGTATTCTCTTATGATATTCAGAGTTAGCTCTTTCCATCTGCTTTCCACTGTCACGATTACCTTTTCCATTTCGTCATTGCAGGTGAAACACCAGAATGTTAATATCTTTAACTTGACAAGTCAAATGGCAGTGCAAAACTTTTAACCTAAACATCTTTCCTTAAGCATCTAAAATAGGTGAACAGGAGGAAAGGAAAAGAACTAACCTTCCCAGGACCAGTAAGAAGTATAGGTTTCTCAGTTTTCAGACCTCGGCGCTGTTGAATGACATCGAATCCTGTAACATTGTCCAATAGTATAAAATAAATCTATAAATAAATTTATGCAGGCTTAAGTTATAATGAATAAAAGTACAGAATCGACTGAAATGTTAGTGTTACTGATCTGGGAACCGAGAAGGGAAAAAAGAATGATTAACTCACACTAAAACCTTCACCTTTTCAACTGGCCAGCCAGCTCCTTGCTTTAGATTAACAAGAGCGGTTGGACATACATTTTATCCACACCCTTCTATTGATAGTCATGTGTGACACTCAACCAGTCTACAGTTTGTACCCAACCGAAATAAGCCAAAAGAATTTACAAGCTTGTGATGATTTATTCTTTTGCAGGCAACAAGACTTTTTTTTTTTTCAAAGACAACTTGAAGAAAAAACTCCCTATAATAAGTCACTTGAAAGACCAAGAACACCTAATCACAGTTTATCCGTTTATTCACTCATAAACTGAATCGGTACATTAAAATCTAATAAAGTGGCCTTGGAATTACGACACACCAAGCAATAGAATGGTTCATTTCATAGTAACTATAAATAACCTAAATACAGTATTTCACATTACCACTAACTGGAGCACAAGAGCGTATCAAAACAGCAGCGCCAGCTCCTTCCTTATCCGCCACCACATTCAGCATCATGTGAAGACCATAGCAAAGATAAACATAGGCATGCCCACCAGCTCCAAACTACAAAATAGACACAAACACACACCAATCTTACTCTAGACAACCCTAATTAGCATATAGAGATTCAAAGTGAGAATAAAGGTGCAATCTTACAACAGGGGCAGTTCTTGAAGTGACACCAAAACGACCGTGACAAGCCGTGTCGTTTGGTCTATACGCTTCAACCTGTCTGCCATTGATTCCGCGTTAAATCGCAATAAAGCCAAACGACAAAGTTGCATGCTTTGTAATGGGAATAGTATACCTCGGTGATCCGAAGAACGACGTCGTCTCGGCGAAGAAACTTTCCCAGTAAACGTGGGGCAAGGTCCAGGGCATCGATTTGGAAGAAATCGCGTGGCAAGATTTTCATTTCAACGGGAGAAGTGTCTGGTTCCGGTAATGGGTTGGGTTTGACTCGGAGCGAACGCCGAACCGGTTCGGTTTGTTGAACCGGTAACCTGGATTTGGCAACCCGTTTGAAACGCTGGTTGCGCTTCATTACGGTGCCACGGAAACGGAAGGAGGCAAATACGTCAGAGTCAGAAGACGGAGAAGCTGAGTTGCGCTCCAACGGCGTTTTGGTGGGGATGGAGAGTGCCGACGACATGCCGCATATGCCTTTCTTTACTTCTCTATCTCATTCTCTCCTTCTCAAAATAACCATAGTTTTATTTATTTTTTTAAATTATGTGATTAATATCTTCATCAAATTGCAAACATGAAAGAAAAGAGTAAGTTTTTAAATTAGATATATAATAATTTAAAATTATATGTTAAAATTATAGTATGGTCATCATTTTAATTCTAAAATAATTAATAAAGATAATTACGGTGAGATTGTGAAAAAAGATTCTTCTTTAGATTTTGCTCACCTTTTGATCTAACCAAACAATATTTGGACACTAAGTATTCAATCAAATTAATTGTATTGTTTTCAAATTTTTTAGAATTTCGTTTGCTAATCTTAATGTAGTTATTGTTCATCTAACTACAAATATTTGTTATTATTCTTACAAGATGATATTTAATTATATGAAACTAAACCTTTGTCTTCTTTCCACTAGCATTTACATTTTATTTTCATACAAATGTCTAAGAAATATACACTGAAAAGTACATATGGAATAAGAAAAAAATAATATAGAATAAGCAAAATAAAAAGAAAAAACTTAAAAATGAGGTTGAAGTAAAAGTGAAATGTAAAGAAACCCAGCCCAATAGAAGAAGAAACTAGAGCCTTCTATCATCTGATTCTAGACCTTTCCACACTTTTAAGACGTTATATAACCATAACAACAAAAACCCTTATTCTCTAACCATTCAATTACAACAACGCAAAACACGCAATTACAATGGCTCGTTACGGCGAGGGCGACAAACGGTGGATCGTGGAGGACCGCCCCGACGGCACCAACGTCCACAACTGGCACTGGGCGGAGACCAACTGTCTCGAATGGTCCAGAACATTCTTTTCTTCCCTCCTCTCCAACCTCACAATTCTTGACGGCGAAGGGAATCTTTTCATCAAAACCACCTCACTCCGCTCCCTCGACGGTGAGGCCTACATCAACGTCCGCAAGGGAAAGATCATCCCCGGCTACGAGATCAGCCTCACGCTCAATTGGCACGGCGAGGCCAAGGACTCCAACGGAGCTTCGCTTCTCCAAGTCGACGGCGCCGTCGAAATTCCCTACATATCCGACGAGAATGCCGACGAGGATCCCGAGCTCAGAATCACCGTCAACGACGAAGGACCGGTAGGGAAGAGGATCAAGGACGCAATGTTTTCCAAGGGGAAGCCATTGATCTTGGAGAAGGTTAGGGTTTGGGTGCAGAGCATGGCCAGAGGCGGTCCTGTTAAAGACGAATTGGAGAAGAAGCCGGCGCCGTCTCCGTCGCCATCACCGGCGCGGCCGGCGCCGGCTCCGTCGCCGTCACCGCCCACTACGGCTGCGCCGAAGAAGGAAACTTCGACGTCTACGAAGAAGAAGGAGAAGAAGGGAGTGAAGAGTATTAGTATGACTGAGAGGTTCAATTGCAGGGCGAAGGACTTGTATGAGATATTGATGGATGAGAATAGATGGAAGGGTTTCACGCAGAGCAATGCGAGGATTAGTAAAGAGGTTGGTGGTGAGTTTAGCATTTTTGATGGATCGGTGACTGGAACTAATTTGGAGTTGCAGGAGGGTAAGTTAATTGTGCAGAAATGGAGGTTCGGAAGCTGGAACGATGGAGTTCAATCCACAGTAAGTCTTTTGCTTTTTATGTTAACTATTAGAAAAAAAATAAAAAGCCAAATAACTAAATTTCACACAACTTACAGTATGGTAATTCCAATACGTGTGTATTTGCAGGTGAGGCTTGTGTTTGAGGAGCCTGAAACGGGTGTTACGGTTGTGAAGCTGACTCATTCTGATGTGCCTGAAGAGGACAGGTGAATGATTGTGTGCTTGGAATTGGTCTTATGGAAGTTATGTTTTTGTTTGCTTTGATTTTGCTAAGGTGGTTTGGTTTCCGATTGATACAGGTACGGGAATGCAACTGTTGCGGAGAACACCGAAAGGGGGTGGCGGGATCTCATCTTCCAAAGGATACGTGCGGTTTTTGGTTTTGGAATTTGAGAGTTTTGTGATTGTATTCCCTGCATTATTGAGCTAGCTGATTTTCATTTCATATTCATCAGTAAGATTAATGGATAATGTGACATTTATGGATAATGCATCTTCGTTTGTGCAATTACATATCTGGTTTGAGTGTTATCTGAGACTAATGTCAGTTGTCATACGATGAATAAGTTGAAATCTGAGAAGTCACCTTGCTTCAAGTTATACCACACTCGAAATATAGAATTTAGAGACTATTGTTTTCTTGTCATTCCTGATATTATGCAGGCCAAGGAAATTTGATAATTTAGCTATGCTTTCGTGTTAATGTAATGGCAGTTCTGTTTTTTGGTATTTTGGCATTTCGTTTAGCTTGGATAAAGGCGAATCTTGTTTTCTGTGGTAATTGGATATGCAGTTTTAGAACTATGATATAAGCAATACTAAACATTGTTAATCGGCATCAATCATTCTTGGTAATTAGATGATATACTATGAAGGTGATTAGCAGAAGACATTGAGAATTGTGACTTTTTGCCTGCTGTTGGAATGTTGGTACAGAACCTCTGCGGAAGCATATCAGTTAAATCTATGTTTCAAATCTCAATTTGCTCGCTACTTCTGTTTGCCAATACGGAGCTATGCAATTTCTGAATGTTGAATGAATATAATCTCAGTTGATAAAGCGTAATACCGAAGTCTATTTTACTGACACATATAACAGGACAGTTCATTAATATTTAAATGTTAAATTAATTTTAATAATTGTAAAAGTAAAACTTACCTAAGTAACAGTAAAATTTATACCTCGTTGAAAATGAATGCTAAATACCGAAACAACACTGTAATTACTAAAGTATGATTTTCATAATTGAAGCTCCTCAGACTCATTCATGAACATATAATCTTTCGGAATTGGTGTTTGGTATATGCTAGTGTGTTTATAGGGTAAAGAAAATTAAAGAAATATTTGCTTTACAAGAATTATTATTTTACTAGTGCTTTTTGGTTGTTGATAATTATTTTAATTTAAGATAACGATTAAATTTAAATAAATAGTTATTTGAAGGATACAATGAAAAAATAATTATATTAATTTAAAATAAGTAAATTTTAAATAAATGATTATTTATATTTAAAGGGTAAAAATGTGTGTATTGCAAAAAAAGAAATTTCTGTATTAATGGTATAGAGGATTAATTTTTATTTACTATTCTAATATAATCTCAACCTGAAGAAAATATATGTTAATATGTGAATCCATTCACAAAAATTTATGAATTAATTGTTAAAGGAATGTAACACAGAACGAAAGTAAAAGATTTGATTCGTCGCCTGAGAGATTCGAACTCTCGCGGGGAAACCCCATGTACTTAGCAGGCACACGCCTTAACCACTCGGCCAAAGCGACTTTGTTGAAAGATTATTCTTATTGTGGTAGTTCACCATTGGCATTCAATCACCTAATCTTTGTAGTTGAAACTAAGAACCAAAACCAGATTCAGCTCCAAATCCACCTCTTGTAAGTAAATAAAAAGCCAATTATTAAAACATGAATTGTTAGCAATCATCACAATCAACTACATGTACAAGGTAATTGTTAATGTGCTTCCCTCATAACTCCATTTCTAATAGTATTTTTCTGTCACTAATAGAAAACAATTGTAAGTTTTTAACTTAGTATTAATCCTCTAATAGGTGAGTGGGAGGGACAAACACTGAGCATCTTCTTTTCCCAGTTAAATTTCTTTCAGCTATGGTACAGAATTCCATTAATATATATAACCTACAACTACATGCAGTTGCCAACATACAAAAAGTATTAACAAGAAAGATATATAAATTAGAAGATCAGTCTCTTCAGTTGTAACTTTGTTGTCTCTTGTTTTTCTGAGGAAACAGAATAATCATAAGAACTTTTGGATCATTTCTCTGACTTCTTCAGTAACTAGCCAGGCCTTATGGCCTCCAATCACTTCTGCCTTCATCTCTCCATCTTTCCACAGCTGCAAACAATTCATGTTTTCTCTTTTATTTTCCTATGTATATCCAAATCATCTTTTTCCAGTCACAAAAATTACTTTCTTTTAATGTTATCACATACAAAAATTAACTTAATGAGAGAACGCACCTGAATTGTTGGCATTTTCTGTATATTGCAGAACAGAAAAAACAACAGTCAAAATGAGCACACAACATCGTGTAACATCCTTTTACTGAAATTATTAAGAATGAAGATCCATACTTACAGATATGTTGCCTCTCTTGACTAGAGTCTGGGGTACTTTATTCACATCCACGTAATAAAATTTGACTCTGAAACATGCAAGGATGAGAAAACAAACGAATGAGTAGCAACATTAATTTGCTTTGGATTAACAAGACAGGATGGATTCATAGACAGTCCCTTCAAATGTCATATATTTTGTGTATAATGTTCGGACAATTGAGAGCAATAAACTTCTATTTAGCTGAGTCTAGTGTTCACTTCAAATGTTATATGCAGCTATACAGAACTGATATCAGATTAACATAGTTTTGACTTAAAGGAAAATATTAAGAGTCATCTAACTGAAGAAGACACAATGAGTAGTTTACTTGTTGAGATATTCAGCTGCTAATTTTTCCAACTTGGGCTTCAAATAGATGCATTTCCGACACCAAGTAGCCATCCTGCATTACAAAAATAAAACAACATATATATCCTCAAAACTACTGCATAATTTACTTTTACTTGAGAGAATAACACAAGTTGTTGAGAGTAGGAACCAATCAATGAGGATAGGTTGTGAGTTGTCGTGGGCAAGAAGAAGAATTTGATCGAGGTGGTCGGAATCAGTGATTTCTTCCATCTCAACTTGACTTGGTCTTGACAAATCTGGCCACATCGCTTCCACGCGAAAATTTCTCCCTTTCATCTTCCTTTCTCTCTTTCTGCTTCCAACCCATATGTTCTCACACCCACCACTCCTGTGACAAAACAGATACCCTCTCCCACTCACCAAGCACTGTGCCCACTGTTCATCTCTCTGATAAACCTCTCCGTAAACAAACTGTGAACACGCCCCTATTACAGACATACCCTTTTGCACTCCAAGCTTTGATCTTTACAACGCACAAGCCGATCAAGAAAATGGTCTTCTTTATTACTAAGGGAAAAGGAACACTATCATTCTACCTGGTTTCTTAGGGGTTGCTGATCTGGGATTCTGTGAAGCTGTTTTGGTGAAATTCAATAAATAGCGTTTAGTTTTAATAAAGAAAAAGTTCAGAAAATGGCGCAACGCAAGAGGGAGGCTTATCCTGAAAGACATGTAAAGAATTTTTGGCCCAAGCATTTCGGATAAAGCTCCAATCTTTATTTTATAAGGCATTTCAATGGGGGGAATTTTTCCTTTTATATTACTATTTGTGAAATTAAGTCGGACACTGATGAAAATAAATTTTGGTGAGAATTCTGGTTTTGGTTTATCACGTTATAAAATGCCAACCTTTTTACTAAATCTAACTTTTGTTAGTTTATTTTGGAAAAAACAACGTAGGAGTGGCGTAAGAATATTCTTAATTGATTTTTAGTTAATGTTTAAAAGAAGTAATATAATAAGTTATAATTTTATTTTTGCTCTATGAAATAGCACTATATGTTATAGATGTTTATTACCACAGATTGTATTATAAATATTTTTGGAAAGATTTATTCGGAAGAAATTTTAGCTCTCTGGAAAGTTCATTTTATAATAATAAATTGCATTTTTTTTGTAATAATTTTTATGTAAGTTTTAAATGCCATACAAAATTACCTTTATGGAGAGTGTTAATTCATTCATAGTATTTTCAATTTTGTGAGGGTGAGTTTGAAGATGTTGATTTCATTTTGGTACATGAAGTAGAGATCCAACTCTATAATTGAAACTTATTATTAAGCTTCAGTTTGATTTTCATAATGAATTTTGAAATGAATTTGAAGAGAAAGAGAGGTGGAAGTAGAGTTGTGAAAACGGATAATCCGGCTTGACCCGACTCGGTCTACTATGGGTTGGTCACTTAGTGAGTCAACTCAACCCAACTCATTTATTAGCGAATCAGAAAAATATGAACCCGGCTCGACCCACCACGGGTTGGTGAGTAAACGAGTTGACTAGCCCATTTAATTACAATTATTTTTAAATAAAAAAATTACAAACTTTCTATATTTAAATTTAAACAAATTTCACTCCCAAAAAATGATATTAAACTGAAGACAATTCAAAATAATAATAAAAAGTACAATATAATCCAATGTCATAAAAAAACAAACACAAAAAACATACAAAAGACCCACTCCTTGAAGAATTTCAATGAAAAAGTGAGAGTGACAGCACCGTAAATGAGAGCAAGTTCCGTGAGTGATTTGTGAGAGTATATGTTACTTTTTTTGTATACACGGTGAATGAAGAGAGTATTTTATTTTTTAGGGTTTCATAAATAAAATAATAAATTAAAAAAATAAAATTAAGTAGGTAGGTTGGCGGGCCAACTCAGCCCACCACGTGTTCAACCCGCATAAATCTTACCGCATAAAAAAAATTCAATTTTTTCAAATCCAACTCGGCCCGAACTCGTGATGAGCCGGGTTGACTCGTTGATTGAAACCATTTTCACAGTTCTAGGTGGAAGTGTAGTTGTTTAGATTATAAAAAAGATAAAAGAGAAAGATATATGAAATGAAAGTTAATTAATAACGTGATAGATGAGATAGATTAAAAAATTAATAGAAATGAAACTTTATGGTTTTATCATCGAATATAAAAGTGATTTAAAATAAAATAATATTACAAAATATGTTAGAATGAAATGTAATATATTTTTTAAAATAAAAAATTGAAATGAATGAAATTATACTAAATTAAAATAAAGTGTTGACAATTAATTTAAATAAAATTAAGTATTAATTTGAATTAAGGTCGCACACGATGTTTTAATATAGTTAATTGTATTTAATGGGTATTTCAAAAGAATGTAGGAGCGTAGAAAGAAAGTATAAGTAGCAGAAAGTAATTAGTTTCCTTCCTGGTAAGAAATTGGGCCTGTAGAATTGCTACGAATGGGCTTCTATTGCATAACAGTTTCCCACTAATGTGGAACTGCCATGTATTATAAATATACAACTACCGATAATTTAGTCAAAAAGAAATAAGAGATTAAACATTAAATTATTATATAGAACGATACAAGATTATGAAGATGCAAAATTTAGAGATGACTAAAATTTAATGATAAATAAACATTTGAATTGAAGATTCTAAACTCTGACATTTTATTATATGAATATATTTATGCTAACTTAACTTATCTGGAATAGTGTGAGTTTAGAGATTATGTGTAATGACAATCAATCTAATAGAATCTGAAGATTGTTTTGGGATTACATTGATAGCCAAGTGCACAATTATTTAGTAGCTTCAAATATTGACTGATGTCGTTTGATTAGTTGACATGTTATTGAAGTTTTTAAGATGTTTCAAATCATCATACAATAAATAATAGACTGTTAAAATACTCATTAAGTTAAGATAGTTTAATATATATATATTAAACAGTATTAGTGATATCATTTGAATCCTTAATAAAATAAAAACAAATCACAGCAGTGGTCCTTCTGTCTGTCTTAGCATTGTATTGCAATTCAATGATTGCAATAAGCTTATCGCTCTTAATACGTAATTATAATAAAATAAAACTTATTTTGAGACAAAATAATTTCAAACTTATGATTAGCTGTTATTAAGATATCGAAATCATAGTACATAAAAGAAAATTAAGTAAAAAAAGTGTTTGAGAGGAATCTAAGAACTAAAGCAGTTGAAAAAGCTAAAGACATGGCCACCTCTGAGAAGAAGTTTCTCCAAAGATACCCTAATTGGCTCTTTTTCAACCTTTGTAAGTCTTTTCTTTCCTTATTTACAATACCCTAGGCCTTAAATAGGAAGATGTTAGGAATATTCAAGAAATTATTTTTATTTTGCTATTTAGAATACTTATTTTAGGATTAAATATACTTTGATTTCATAACTTTAATAAAAATTAGAATTAGTAGCTTTCTCAAAACTTTAATTTAATTTACTCTTTTAATTTTAAAAACACATAAATTTAATTATTTTAATTAAATTTTTTTAATTTATTTAATATTTTAAATGTGTTTTATAATAATATTTGAATTATTTTATTATTTAATATATTTATCATATTAATTGATAAATGTATTTAGAATATTAAATAAATATAACAAAATTTAATTAAAAAAATTAAATTCATGTATTTAAAGTTAAGAAATTAAATTGTGTAACATCCCATTTTTAATAGTAAAATACTACTAAAATGAATATTACATATATGATAAATTAATTACTATAAGAAACAAACCTATGAAAGACCAAATCTACACTTATAGAATCGTCCGACTTCTCTACTGAATTCCCTCGACCACCTATCGCTGAAGTAACTAAAACAATTGTCTCCCTAAGCTCACACCAATTGGGTGATCATCGCAAAAGAGAAAACATACAAAGACAGTCAAACACAACAACAAAGGTAAGCTAGATATCAAAGAATTCATATTATCAAATGGCGTATAAATATACATATGAGCATTTATATAAAACAATCAATCCACTCATCCTATCATATTATACCATAAAATAAAGAAGTATTCTAGCTCCCCTTACCTCAGATTCACAGTACAGCTCACTGGAACCCTCTAAATAGTGCCTCGCACACCGATGAACTCAACAGGACCTACAAATAACCATTTGGTGTTCAAGAACAGCTCTTAATACCAAATTTGAGCTAGAAGATGGAGAAAAGGAACTAATAACCACATGCATGACAGAATCGTTGCATGCTCACAACCCTAAAAGCATGGAGAAAGAGAAGAATGACTTACCGGCTAAAGGACGAGAAACTAATCGGATGGTTGCGAAGCTCTCTAAAACTGTGGTTGCCTGTGCACCACCTAATCGAAAATCTAACGACTCAATAAAAAGATATGGTAGAGAAAAGGTAAAGAACTTGAGGAGCTGAGTTCTAGAGAGAGATAGTAAGAGTAGGCTAATGAAACAGATTGTTCAAAACCTGTTTATATTATAAGAAATCTGGTTCCATTAGTCTAATGTAGTAATCCTCTCTTTTAAATCCCAATTTTCAGGTTCTCACATTCTCCCACATATAAAAAATTTTCGACCTCGAAAATTCACTTATCAGATAGAAGGAACACCCTACTCTCATTGCATTCTCTAGTGCAACCACCTATTTTGAGTAAGATACTAGTCCCCAACGACCTTACTAACATGAAAAATCATGCCTATGTGTTAAAATGCTCTAGTGTTCAATAGTGTAGATTGATTTAGCCATTATTCTCAAAACAAATCTGAACTCTTACACCTCAGCTATTGAAAATCTTTCCTTCGCACAACCAACCCTATTGTGTCTGCCACACCGATAACCACTTATCAATCCTTTGCTACTTCCTAAAATTCTCTTCTAAAACTTCTGCTAGCCTTCAATTCAGATCAACCCTTGACTGGCACCCATTTACCTTCTCTTGTTTCTTCTAAGAACCACCATACCACTGACTTGATCGCTACCACTTCTGGTTTAACTACCAACTGTTACGCTCTTGATCACCTACAACCACACTCGTTCTGAGGGCTTCATATTGCCTTCCTGATCTCCACTCTTGAGTAGCGTAGTTTTCAACTATACTACTCTCTTACCGAATTAAATCTTTATAGTCTAAGGGTTTTGGTTGACGTTCTACAACAAGTGTTGAATTTTTTATAACTTGGAAAAGTGGAATTTACTTTGGAGTGGGGTCTTACACAACACTGATGTCAATAATCTCTTTATAGGTGATTCCTTTTAAAGTTGTGTAGTGCAAGAAGAAGATAGAAGTTAAAAAAATAAAAACATATCTAATAATTTATTTTTATGAATGAATTTTAAATTTAACTCAATTTTTATAAAAATAATTAATAAGAAAATGTTAATCGATATAATATTTTTAATCCTGTTTCCCATGTACAAATAAATATATATATATATATATATATATATATATATATATATATAAAATTAAACATTAATAAATGATTCAATATCAATTTAATAAGTAATATTGGAATAAAAACAAACTTTATTAAAATAAAACTTTTGAAAAAGTACGATAGTATCTTAAAAAATTAAACTAAATTTAATTTAATGAACTAGTTTGTGAAAAGGTAATTGGTAAGTTTGCTTAAAAAGGAAGAACAGAAATAATAGTAATATTCTGCATGCTTGCTGGAACTCACAAGCATGTGATGTTCTTCTGTCTCTTACAAATAATATAGGTCGGTCGATCGATCCTTCTTCCTTTATTTCATAATGATTATAAAAAAATAGGTGTTATGGTGTTTTTATTTTACATTTATTATGATAATAAAAAAAAGTATAAATATATTATAATATATATTTATTTCACCTTGTTGGAAAGAAGGAATGGTGGGAAAGAAAGTGGTTGGGACACGTATCATCATGTCATGTCTAATGGTGGAGTCCAGTTGGCTGTTGCCTTTTCTCAACCACATTAAATAACTCTTTTTATAAATATTTCTAAGAAACTTATTTATTTAAGTAAAAAATCAAATATAAATATGAAGAAGTAATATTACAACATTTTAATAAGTCAGATTTCATATGTTTATCACAAAGTATTTTTAAATTAGAGATCTTACACGTCTCTAATTTATCATTAATAATGCCACTCTACCAGATCTTTAACTCTTATTTTTTTTATAGGTTTTATTCTTTAAATATATTTAAAACTGTGTCTCAATATTATGTATGTATTAATTGTTATATATATATATATATATATATATATATATATTATTAAAAATATTAAATATGTTTAGTTTTTGAATTTTGATACAAAATTAGTTTGATTAAAACCTAACATAAATCTTTTAACGTTAAATTTTTTCAAATATTAAACATGTTTTTTAATTAACATTAATATATTAATCAAACGGATCAAATATATGAGTTACTTAAATATTTAAATAAAATAATTTTGATATATAAAATAAATTTAATATAATTAAATTAAAAAATTATATTTATTTATTTTTAAATTTTAGAAACTAAAATATATTAAAAAATATTAATAAAAACAGATTTTAATTTTACGTGAAAATTAATAAATTATTTTTTTAATCTTTATCAAAATACTTTAAATACAACTATTAGTAATATTATCTATAATATCGTTGGCAAAATTTGTTTTTCAATTTTTTATTTTGGACAAAACTTATCTTTCGCGAATTCGCATAGATTATGTTAATTTTGTGTATGTTTCCAGATTTGCATAAGATAGCGCGTGTGCACACATTTCATTCAGAGAAAAAAAAATGCTTATAGAATAAAAACTAATTTGCAACATAAAACAAGTGAAAAGTATATCACAAAGAGATAATTTGTAAAATTTAGAGTTGTCAAAATGGGTAATCCGATTAGATCCGATTCGACTCACTACGGGTTGGTCACTTAGTGAGTCAATCCAACCCGGCTTATTTATTAGCGAGTTAGAAAAATCTGAATCCGGCTCGACCCACCACGGGTTGATAAGTAAACGGGTTAGCTCACTAGCCCATTTAATTACAATTTTTTTAAATAAAAAAAATTATAAACTTTCTATATTCAAATTTAAACCAATTTCATTCTCAAAAAATGATGTTAAATAATAATAAAACATACAATATAATCCAAATGTCATCCAAAAACAAACACAAAAAAAAACATACAAATGAGATAAGTGAGAAAACAAAAATGTGGAGAAAAGAGAAGAAAAAAGGAAGGGTGTTTTACCTGCTCCTTGAAGAATTTCAGTGAAGAAATGAGAGTGACAACACCGTAAATGAGAGCAAGTTCCATGAGAGTGATTTATGAGAACAAATGTTACTTTTTTGGTATACATAATGAGTGAAAAAAGTATTTTATTTTGTAGTATTTCTTAAATAAAATAATAAATAAAGAAAATAAAAATAGGTAGGTGGGTTGGCAGGTCAACCCTGCCCACCAAGGAATTTGAATTTTGTGTATCAATAAGTGAGTACTTGTCACTAGTAAGAAAAGGAAATATGTTTTCATAAAATACTACATTCCTTGATATAAAAATTTCCCTTAAGTTGAAATCTAACAAAAGGTAGCCTTTCGCTCCTTTTTTAAAACCAAGTAAAACACATTTTCTTGCATGAGGCTGAAAATTTGTTCTATGAGCTTGAAGAGTTGAAGCATAGCAAAGTGAGTCAAAAACTCGTAAGTAATGTCAGGTTTAACATTGTGTAACAGCTGAGATGGAGAAAAATATGCCAAAACTTTGGAAGGTAAAATATTAATGAGTTGCACAACATAATGAACAACAAAAGACTAGAAAATTATGGGCAAATGGGATTGAAACATTAAAGATCTAGCAACATTGAGAATGTGTTGATGTTTTCTCTCAACAACTCCATTTTGTAGAGGTGTTTCAACACAAGATAATTGATGTTGTATCCCTTTTTATCTATAAAAATCTGTCATTGCAAACTCATTACCATTATCTGCTCTAACAATTTTTACATCAATGCCAAATTGAGTTTTGATATAAGAAATAAAGCCAATAAGTTGTGATCTTGTATCATACTTACTTGCCATCAATTTAATCCATGTGAATCTAGACATATAATCCACTATAGTTAAGAAATATTTGAAACCATCAATAGAAGAAGTACAATATGGCCGCCAAATATCGACATGAATTAAATCAAAAGGAGCTTTTGAAACAGTAGTACTTAATTGAAAAGGCAATTTTCTTTGCTTAGAATNGTGACAAGTATCACAATGAGTGTATTTTGTATAAGGTAAAGTGGCATACACGGTGCGTAATTTGGTATAATAAGAAGAAGAAGGATGCCCTAGTCTAGAGTGTCAAATATCTATAGAGTCAAGTCTTATAGTAGAACAAGCAATAAAATTCTCAGGAAAAATAGCAGTTGGTGAAACAAGGGGTGTGGATGCAGGAACTATCATGGCATACAAGCCATCTCTTTCTTCAGCTTTCCCAATCATTTGTAGGGTTAACTTGTCTTGTATTTCACATGAAAATTCAGAAATGATAATATTACAAGATAGAGATTTAGTTAACTTTGTGACCGAAATAAGATTGACTAAAAAATTAGGAACAAACAAGACATTATGTAAGGTAAGGTGTGAGCCAAGAGAAACTGTGCCAGAAAAATGAGCAAATGAAGAGTTCTTGTTGGGTAGAGAAATTGCAATTGGTGAGATTCAATGATAAGAAATAAAATGAGACAAAGAACTGGATATATGATCAGTAGCACATGTATCTAGAATCCATTGGGGAAAGATATTACCTTGATCCTGAGAAGAAGTGGAAACATTATGAGAACTCACTAGACCGGTAGAATGTGTGATTGGGGCATTAAATTGAGCAAGAAGTGCCAATAGACCATGAATTTGCTCTTGATAAAGTCCTAAAGTTGAGGAATGTGACTGCGCCTGAGAATTATTAGAAGAAACAACTGCAGAAGCCATTTAATTTCACAATCTCAAATTGAACAAAACTTTCACAACCCAAATCTCCAAATACTCCTCCAGATTCCTCAAAAATCAATCTAGGGCTACGAGGGATTAAAGCACCCAATTGTTTCTCATTGAAATCGAAAGCCAAGAACGAGAGGTTGCGGAAGATCTTGGTAGTAAGAGAATTGGTTGTGGAAGAACGTGATATACAATGTTATGAAAAAAGAAAGGATGAAAATTATGTATCTTATTATTTCATAATAAAAAGATAGTACAATTGATATATATAATTATTTAGAGCAATATAAAAATAGAATATAAATATAAAAACAGAATATAAATATATGAACATAAATGCTGAGATATGAACGGAAAACAAATTAAATCCAATAAAAAAATTATTCATATTATTATTCTCTAATACTCTAAAAAAAAATTATAAAAGTTAACTAGATTCATAAAACATTTCGGAAAATTCTAAATGTGTTTTTTTAACTGTTTTTCTCTCCTCTTAGACTTTTTTTATGTATCCTTTTTGTCTTTTTTTTTTTTTTTAAAATGTTTTCTCATTCTTTCTTCAGTGATTATAAGAACATAAGATCTTCAAAAGTGTACCATATGGACCAGACGGACCAAACGTAGACGTCTGGATGAGATCCCAACAGGTAGGGACCGAACGCGACGGACAGTTCCACTAGTGTCGACGGTCCTAGAAAACCCCATCTCGAGGACAATGACTTTCACAACAAGAGTTTTTCACGAATATCTGCATTGCTGCTAAGACTTCCGAGATCGCAAGGCTCCATGAGAGCGACGCGGTTAGAGTTATTCTGTAGACCGACCGCTCGGAACGGACGGGCCGCCATTCGAACCATGGTTAAAACGAAGGAAACATTAAAGTTAAATTAAGGTAAAACGTGATTAGCAACGATGGGCCAACTATTGGGCCGTGATTAAGATTTGACTGATCCAAGGTCCATGACAAAAACTATAAATATAGGTCAAAGTTGAAAGATAGTTGATAATATTGAATGCTCATTTATTCCTAGTATTTACTCTCTTTCTATCTCTACTCTTTGCTCACTTGTTGACTTGAGCGTCGGAATGCCTATGACAAGTACCCAGTCAGTCTGGATAGGAGGAACACCCATATCGAACAAGCGGAATCGGGAGTAACGACAGTCGGAGACGGGAAATCGATTGGACGTTGGAAGAAATTGTGTAAGAACAAGCGGATAATCACACAACCGGAAAAAAAAAGAAAAAAACTTTATATGAAAATATTTATTTAGAATATTTAATGATTATAATATAATTTTAAGTCTAATAACAATATTAGACATTTTATAAAATTATTTTATAGCTACATGAATCAAAATCAGGTTAAAATGATATAACATTATCGAGTAAATTGTGTAGGCTTTTATATTTTGAATATCAATGTTTTTTGGTTAATCCTCACATGGTCGTTAAGTTGCATGTGTTTATATATGGTGATTTTATTCTTTAGTATATTATTTATTTTTAAAAAGGGAACAATGTCGTTTGATATTGTCGGCACTGGTGTTGCATTAAGGGTTTTTTACATTAACTATTTGTATAAATTCCTAAAAGAAAAGGAATGAAGGTAAGAGAGAACTTGATAGCAAAAGTTAACTTAGAGGAAGAGTAAAAGTTGAGGTTATCGGAATCGGTGGCGGCGCTTCATAGCGGTGACGGTGGTTTGGAACTCGACGGTGGCGCTCTCCTATGGCACTTTCTCTACAAGCTCGCATGTCCATTCCTTTCTCATCTTTCTCTTTTACTTTCCTTCCAGATCTCACACACACCAATAACAACTGTTGAAACCGACCAAGAATTTATGATGTAGGTAAACTACAACATCACCAGGAATTCAGTCTGGCACAACGAGTTCATCTATCATAATGATCAATTATCATTCAAATAAATCATATTAAGACATGTATATTTAATGGCCACAGGAAGTAGTATATGGGGGATATAGGAAAGAGAAAAAACAATCATTTCGAACAGGATCCTAGATTTCAAATTGTTTTTCCCAACATTAATCTTGGTTTTTTCCTTTTTCCAACAGTACCTCGAAGAAAACATGTGCCTACTTGAAACTGCTAAAACTATAATGAAAGTTGGGGTACTTCCCAAGAATTTGTTAGATCAAAGTCTTGTTTTTCGAGTATATATATATTTATACCCTTCTTCTGCATCCATCTGATGAAAGAAAGAAATTAAACAATCAATGCAATTTATTCAAAGATGCCCTAAAATTCACTAGTTCGGTCTGATTGATTTGATTATATTCGTTTTGACCCTTACGTTAACCTAACATATTGAAAAAAGATTAAATTTCAAAGCACATCTCATTTATTCCGTAGAAAAAAAAGCTTGAATATTTTTTTTATATATGCTAGGGTTCAACAGGAGAAATGAATTGTACGTGCGGCATGTGTTAAAGAAGATAGGTAGGTGTAGAGAGATTGAACAGTGGTCTCAATGGTGCACTTTGGAGGTGGATTTGACAAAAAAGAATTGCATGGAGTGAAGAAACTACAGAAGTGCACTACAAAGGGTGATGATGACAGAGTAGGAATTGAAATTGATGGTGATTTGGTTGGGCATGCATGACCTAAAGTTGGGACAGTTGCAGCATAATGTTTCAGTCGGTGGAGAGAAGTTTGGTCCTTGAAGGAAAATGATATTTTAACACCAATTTTTTACATTATTTTGACACTGCACACGTGTTAAAATGTGATTGGACGATTTCAAATTAAAAAAAGACTGAGACAAAGACATATTTGAAAGAGAAAAACTAAAGTTTTTTTTTAATTTGAAATCGTCTAACCACATTTTAACATGTGTGTAATGTCAAAATGGTGTCAAAAAATTAGTATTAAATCATTTTCCTGAATTTAATGAGGCATTAGGCCAATTAACCACCAGCATTTGAGATTTTCACACTTATTTTTACACACTTTTGACATATAACTTTTTTAAAATTAATTTTGAATAATTATTTTTAAGTCGCTTGACGTTGCTTCTGTAAACACAAAGATTGTGTGAAAAATTCTCTTTACTTAATTCGAATAACAGACTATAGGCTTTATAGTCTTACATTATAAAAGAAAAACAGATTTTGCATCCACTAACGTGAATAGTTCCTTAAACATATGATACTATATCACTAGGTCAATAACTCACCATATTATTTTAACAAATAATTAAAAACAGAAGCTAACATTTAATTACTAATATAACAGAAATTAACGTTTAATTGTTAATATTCGTTCTCTTAAACTATATCTAGTAACATTTAGTTTATCTTTGAAGTTTCTAACATGTGTAACATTCTCCTCAACTTTGAGAATATCTGAAGCTTCCAACATGCTTAACATTCTCCTTAATTTAAAGAATTGCTCTAATTTGAATGGCTTGGTCATTGTATTATTAACTTAAATTTGCTCTAATTTGAATGGCTTGGTCATTATATTATTAACTTGAATTTGCTCTAAGTTGAATGGCTTGGTCATTATATGTTTGTTCTTCTCATAAAACACTAGATTTTTTAATAATTATATATAGTAGAATTATTGTCACATAGATCTCCATTATCCTTTGAATTTAAATGCATTGACATGCACAAGAGGTAATAACTATATACTCAATTTTTGTGGTAGATAATGTGATTACTAATTGTTTCTTTGAGAGAACCTTGAGAATGCTCTAGATCCAAATAAAAATACATATCCATAAGTACTTCGATCATCTATATTCCCAACAAAATTACTATCAAAGTATGTTGCAATATTTTACATTTTTCCTATTTTTGTAGTGGACGCCTAGTTTAGATACCTAAATATTTTTTAGCTGCACACTAATGAGATTTAATGGGACTGAACATAAATCTGATGATCAAACTTACTCCATACATTAAATTTGGTTAAGTTGTAGTTAGATACATAAGTCTGTCAACTAATTGTTTGAACAAAGTTACACTAACCTTGGTTCCTGCATCACTTTTTTTTCTTTTACAATCATGTTCCTAGAACAATACCATTATGAACTACATTACAACTTTCCATGTCAAACTGTGACAACACGAGCATATTTCTTTTAACATATAAAGATTCCACTTGAATTTTGTATCACTTTAACATTCAAAAAGTATCTTATTTTGTCTAAATCTGACATATCAAATTCTGTCATTATGGATCTTTTAAACTCATCACACATATTCTCATCATTTATAGTATATATCAAGTCGTTCATATAAAGACTTACATTAAATTTTTACCTCCCTTCTTTGATTTTGAAAACAATATATTTTCATAAAAATATCTATCAAATTCATTTTAAACAAAACAAGTCTCTGTCTTGTTGTACCAAGCTCTTTGTGTTTGTTTAAGACCATAAAGTATCCTTTTTAATTTGTACACTTTCTCTTCCCGTTTTTACAAATCTGTCTGATTGTTGTACATAGATCTCCTCTTTAAGTTCTAGCTATATTATGTTGTTACAACAAGAATTAAACGAATTGTGTCAAGTTTGATCACGAGAGTAAATATTTCTATATAATCCATTCTATATTATTGTACATACCCTTTAGCTATCACTATATACTAAAATATTTATATTTATTAATTCAAATATCCTAATAATACTTCACTGTATTGATAAAAATAAATAAAATGATCAACAAGAATGAAACAAAAGCATTCAAAAGAAACACTTAAAAAGGTCGTACATTTCACTCTGAGGTGAGAGTAGCCACATAATGGTTTAAAATTGTATATTGAAAAGAACGTAGAAAGATGATGAAAGAGTGTAGGCTAAGGCAGGTTGTCACGAGAATTATGTGCAGATTTTGGGATGTAAATGTGGTGTGGCCAATGAATGCAGTGGCAATGTCTCATCCACCCGAACTTTGATTGGGCACACATATCCATACACCGATTATTTTCTTACAAATAAAAAACAACCGACAACGGCAAATAACAATACTATGCAAAAGCGCGTGTGATGCACCACTACAAACAAGTGTCAAAACATTATAGGTAACAGCTAAAGGTTCCTTAGATCCAAACCGTTTATAACATTATACCATCGTGAAAATCAATGATGTACGGAAGTCTAGCCGTACTCACAGACGAGATCTCATTTTCTTTTAATCATTTATGTATTATGAATTAAGTTTAATTTTTACAAACATTTATATAAAATATATAAATATTTATTCTTAGCCATAGTTTTCTTATGTAATATTTAACATCTACAAATATTTTACATCTATTTAACATTAATTTTTTACTATTCTTTAATCTCTTTCCTTTTCATAAATGCAAAAGGTTTAATTTTCTTTATGATGTTTTCTCTCATATTGGATTGTCAAATAATTATTTTTAATCTCAGATTTTTCTGTTTTTAAGTCACATTTTACCATCACAACAACTATGACAAATTCTGAGAAAAATATTCATGAACTTATCATAAATAATATTTGTTATTTTTATGATATAGTAATAAGTTGTCTGACTGTTTTTTAAAACCATCTAGTTTAAAAATGTATATTTTTCTGTTAATTACAGTATAAGAATATTTAAAAAAGAATTTGAATCTGTTCATGTATTAGTGTGTAGAGTACATACATGTGCATATCCAATATTCCAAATTGGAAACGCGGCTTCACCGACACCACACTATACTATAGCTGCTCAATGTTTCTATTTCTATTGTTCTCATCCTTTTGCTATATAGAAACGACATATGACAAATTATAAACTGTTATATTAGTTCTTAACTATTTTCTGTTTTTCTTTTACACTTTATTTTTCTCTTTTCAACATATATATTTATTAAACCATTCAAATTATATTTTATTTAAAAATATAAATAGTAAACAATCTGTTTAATTATCACTGTGAACATAAATGAATCAACATAAGTTACTTCAAAATAATAAAAAAATCTCAAATTATAATGATTTTATGGTATTTCATCAAATAAATGAGGACACGAGAAACTGGAAAAAGGAGATTTCAATATAGAGAAAATAAACTATATATTAAAAACATAAAAACGTTGGTTTATATACAGAAGAAAAGGATATCAGAAAGAAACTAACTAACTAAAGAAAAACTATATATCTTAACAAAATTCTAAACTTCATTACATACAACATCATTTACACCTATAAAAGACAAATGCTATTATCTTTCTGTTATGAGTTTTCAACATCTACTGCCTTTGAAAGAAAATGACTACATTGAAAAATATTCAACTGTTCAATTTAACAATATAATCCTTATAATAATGGTAATAAATATCAAATCAATTTTTGTAATATTTTTACGGGTAATGATACATAGACAACATTTTTTGACAACATTTGAATATCATCATATGTATTATTGTGTGATTGGCCCAAATGACACAATGACACCACCATGAACCAATTACACAATAACACGTATGATGATGTTCAAATATTATCAAAAAAATGTTGTCTAAGTATCTTTGTCCTATTTTTACTCACATCATAAAAGAAATTTATCTTTCTGAATTACCTCTCTCTCTCTCTTCTCTATACACTGAACAGCATTCCAAATTCTAGCTATGATATTCTCACACAACACTTTCTAGATTTTGCTGTAGTGTAGTGTTGGCCAAACATAACTCAACAACCCCACCTATATTGCAACTCACTCTTTACTTTCATACTCTTGTTCATTTTCATGTCTCAACACCCCTGAAGGCTGCAACTGTGTGGCATTCGAAGCAACAACTTTATCTTTCTTTTCTCTCACCTCTTAACTCTCATCTTCTTCTACCAAAAAAAATAGGGACCTAAACCTCCAATCTCCATGGCTGATGCCACCAAGTATGTTCCCATCGGTGGTGCCAACCTCTCCTCCGACCTCAAGAGCCTCTCCGCAATTCTCAAAACCAGAAAAACAGTAGCTTTTGCATACGCTTTCGTAATTGCCTTCGTGGCTTTCACTGTTTTCTTAGCCTTTTCTCCTTCTCCAAACGCTTCCTCTCCCTGGTTCACCAACATATTCTCTTCCACATCGTCCCCAGATGGTTCCTACAAACCTCAAATCCCTTCCATTTTCTCACTCCTTTTCCCAAACTCTTCTTCACCCTCTAATTCCTCTGATCCACTGCTCAACAACACCAACACTTCTAGATCTGCAAATATTAATGCCACTTCTCTTTCTCCTCATCTCAACACTACCTCACAAACTCAAACTCTCAAAGCAACCTCCTTTTTAAACCGAACACAATCCTCGGCTGTTTCATCCCAAGGTCCGGTTCCTTTCCCAACCGCAAACCAGACCACGAATTCTCACGCTCCAAGTCTGGAGGTGAAATCTCCACCACCCCTTGTCGCTGAGGAAACATCTGGTGGTGGAAAAAATCACACTTTTAACACCCCTGAAGCTAAAGCTATTACCACTAACCAAACTACAAATGCTACTGCACCTGCAACACCTGCAACACCTGCAACCAATGTTTCAATTAGTTTCCCTTTCCAGAAAGTTCCACATCAGAACTCAAGTTCTAATTCTTCTGTGAAGGCTGATTCGGTAAAGGGTGTTGCTTCGAATGGTAATTACACGGCTTCTCTGGCGAGGAAACGGATTAATGGGAATAATCACACTGAGGGGAACGATGAATCGATGGAGTCTCTCATGAAGTGTGATTTTTTTGATGGAAAGTGGGTTAAGGATGATTCTTACCCTCTCTATAAGCCAGATTCTTGCTCTTTGATAGATGAGCAGTTCAATTGTATTAGGAATGGAAGGCCCGATAAGGAATATCAAACGTATAAGTGGAAGCCTAAGGGTTGCAGTCTCCCAAGGTATTGGAAAATATTGAATTTTGTTGTTTTTAGTCTTAGGTGGCAAAGGTTTTAATTTCATTTTGTTGGTGTTTTGTTTGGCTAATGGGAAGCTGCTGTGTTTTGTATTGTACTAGAATTGATTCATTGGTTGTTTGTTTTGGGGTTCCCAATTTGGTTGAATTGGTAATAGGTTGGATGCGCATCGAATGCTGGAATTGTTGAGAGGCAAGAGACTTGTTTTTGTTGGCGATTCGCTCAATAGGAACATGTGGGAGTCTCTGATTTGCATATTGAAAAGTGCCGTGAAGGATAAAAAAAAGGTTTACGAAGCAAATGGAAGAGTTCATTTCAGAGGCGAAGCCTTTTATTCATTTATATTCAAAGTGAGTATTGAACTCTCTTGTGTTTTAGCTTTCCGTAATTGTTTTGATTTGTTATTCTTTGCGTAATAGAACTCTGGTTTGGTATAATCAGGATTATCACTTCTCTGTGGAGCTTTTTGTGTCTCCATTTTTGGTTCAAGAAGGAGAAATGACTGATAAGAATGGAACAAAGAAGGAAACACTCCGTCTTGATTTAGTTGGTCAATCTTCGTCCCAATATAAAGATGCAGATATTATCATCTTCAACACTGGCCACTGGTGGACTCATGATAAAACCTCTAAAGGGTATGACATGACACTCAACATCCATTTCATTGCAATGGATAACTATTAACTGTTTGATTTTCCACTTGTATTCTTATTCATGGCTGGTTCTTAAGTTCCAAGATTAGAGGACTAAAAATTGACCCTGACAATTTTCAGACAGGACTATTACCAAGAAGGCAACCATGTGTACTCTGAGTTAAACGTTCTTGAGGCATTCCGAAGAGCTTTAACTACATGGAGCAAGTGGGTTGATGCCAACATTAATCCATCCAAAACCGTGGTCTTCTTCAGAGGTTATTCTGCTTCCCATTTCAGGTAAAGTACAAGTAATTTAGTTTAAACACATTTTTGAAATCTTAGGATAATTTCTGTTTCAAGTTCATCACTTGTTAGTAGAGAATACATTTATGGAGCACCCCCATATGATTATGGTGCTAGAAGACTTAGTCATAACTAGAAAGTTCTGAAACTGCAGTGGTGGACAGTGGAATTCTGGTGGGCAATGTGACAGTGAAACTGATCCAATTGAGAACGAGAAGTACCTAACTGAGTATCCAGATAAGATGATTGTTTTGGAGAAGGTGCTAAAGAACATGAAAACCCGTGTGACGTACCAAAATGTGACTAGAATGACAGATTTTCGAAAGGATGGTCATCCTTCAATATACAGGAAGCAAAATCTAACTCCTGAAGAAAGAAAATCGCCATTGAGATACCAAGATTGCAGCCACTGGTGCCTTCCTGGTGTTCCTGATATATGGAATGAGATTCTGTATGCCGAACTTCTAATGAGAGAGTATCGGAATCAGCATAAGCAGAAGAGAACATAGGTAACGAATAAACTTGGAGATAAGTAAGATATGCAGTATACCATTTTTGTTCCTACGCATAGAAAGAAAGCATATACAGAAAAGGCTTTTATATATATACACCATTTGTGCTGCAATAAATTTTTTGATATGGATGGATGACATGAATCTGTGAAGAGGAGAGAATACAAGGGTGGTTTTGTTTATCAGTGTAAATTATTATCCTTCTTTTGGATCTTTTTTAAGCCTCCAATTCCTATTGTAAATCTAAGTTCAATTACATTTTATTTATTATAATCAAATTATTGAATTTCAAATTACCTGATTCACTATGCTTCTTCGTGTAATTGTGAATTAGCCACTGATTATTATAATAAAAAATGTGTAAATGAAACAAGAATTCAAATACAGAAGAGAAGGTGACCAGGAATCCTAAAGAGAAGGCTCATGTGGTTGTTCTCTTTACACGTTCTTTTTCTTCTTTTGAAGTTAAGGTTCATGAAAAATCAAATTCTTTTATCTTCTTCACATTTATGTTACTTGGTACCACTGAAATCCTTTTCTCTTCCCAAAACAAATTCCCTGTAAACATTTCCTTTTTTTTTTTAAAAAAAAACTTAATATAACTTATTTAATATTAAAAAGAATCCACGTTTGACCTCATTTTTACACTAAAGTATGGCCATTAAAAAAATTACTATAACAAAAGATACATTAGAGTTGATAACAATGGATAACAATAGACCAATCTGGTGCAACATGAGTTTAAAACCTGGGTTTGATTTTTGAAAAAATTATTATAATAAATAAGATAGTTTAAATATATTTTAATTATTGCAATAGAAAAATTATCATAAAAATATTATAATTATAATTGTTTTTTGTAAAATTAATTTTGATAAATGTCTATTTATTTGATTAAAATAATTTATGTAATAATTTTTTTTGTGTGTAATAAGTTAGAAAAATAAAATTAAATAATCATATGATAATAGGTGAAAATATCTAAAGTAAAGTTAGAAATTAGTAATACGAATGTAAAACATTTAGGTTTATTTATAGAAAATATTATTTTAAAAATATTAAAAAATTATTGATTTTTTTTTTTTAAATTATCGAGAAAAAAAATTTTAAATGTAGAAAAATATAAATATTCTTAATAAAATTCTGATAACATTTTCAAAATATAAAAGGTATAAAATTCAAAAATACAAATTCAAATTAGATAATTATCTGTTGAAGTTATTAGTTATTTAAATTAAAGTTAATAACTAAAAATAAATAAATTACTTTGTAATAAAATAAATTACTAACTTTTTTCAAAAATAATTTTTTTCTTCTAATTATTAACTTTAATTTAAATAACTAATAACTTTAACAAATAATTATGTAATTTGAATTTGTATTTTTGAATTTTATACCTTTTGCATTGTAATATTTTTATAAAATTCTATTAAGTATTTTTTTATTTTGCTATATATTAAAATTTATATATTTTTTTCTAAATGAAACTTTTACAAAAAAAATTCTATACATTTTAAATATTTCCTTTAAATATTTTTTTTATAAATAAACTTAAATATTTTACATTCATATTACTAATTTTTAACTTCACATTAAATTTCTTTTCAAATATTTCTACCAACAATCATAATTTTTTAATTTAATTTTTTAAATAATCACATAACTTATTTTAATAAGATAAATATGTAACATCTCATTTTAATAGTGTAAAACTACTAAATAAAAATGTTACAAAATTGATAACTAACAAAAAGAAAACCTAGAGATTTCTTAAGGAAAAACGTTAACACCTGATTAACGAAAACCTAACTATGTCGTTGCTTCACTCTCACGCCACACTAAATCAACTGGCCCTAAGCTCATCCCATTTAAAGTGATCATTACAAAAGAGAAAATAAGCACACACAAACATGAAAAGATAAAAGGGTAAGCTACTATCAAAAGAATAGAACATGAAATTCACAAACTATCATATATTATATTTCACTTTCAAACTTAAGCACAACACCTAAAAATATTATAGCATCTAGATTCAAATATGTGAGTACATGTGTTGTTGTCGAGCTATGGCGAGTTGTGCACTTGTAGTGGTGGAACAGTTGGCCTACCTAAAACTATCACATAAGGTTAGTTCGTTAAACAATGCCTTAGGCCAAGGTAAAACTCTTAAACTAGGACCTCCTGCTACTCTCATCACATGCCTCACCCTTCTCTTCTTGAGAATGAATAACCATTAGAGTGTCAAGAGAATCCTCGAGACTTGGCTCCTAAAATCATACACACACTACTGGAAACAATCATTAAGAATTTTTCCTTGAAACTATCTTCAAATCATACTTGACCATATACATAACCTCATGCATAAACCATTATATTCATCTACCATAAACATATACATAAACATGTTCACAAAACATAAATATTCATTTTCTTATGAGATAATCTATTATCAATAATCGATTATTCCAGAGAGTTTTAAGCAAATACAACAATACCTACTGAAATAATCGATTATCAGATTTGGTAATCGATTATCTCAGAATACCTACTACAATAATCGATTATCTCATTATACCTACTACAATAATCGATTATTAAGTTTGATAATCGACTATTCTAGAGAGTTTTTCAACAAAGATATAATTCTGACTGAAATAATCTATTATCAGGTCTGATAATTGATTATTCGTGTCAGTTTTTGACAACATGATTTTCAAATTTGGTTCCACCTAAAACTCATCAAAGTGACGAATTTAGTATTCTTGAGACAAGAATTGATTCAAGAATAGGTTTATAACCACAATTGAATACCATTTTGCTCTTTTGTTCAAGAGTTAGGTGTGCCATATCAAACCAATACTCTAAAAACTCCCATACCAAATTTACTCATTCTTTATTAGACTTTGGTGAACTAAGATGCTACACAAGTCTTAAATGACTTTAAGACAGACTTCAAACACCAAATTTACTCCTTCATTGATTCCTTTAGAATTTCACATGTTAAAACCCCAATTTGAATCCAAAAACCAACCAATTCTAAACCAATTTCTCACCAAAACTCTAACCTAGTACCAAAACATAATTCAATAGCATAAAGACCAACCCAAAAATAGACTTTCTGTCATGCTTAGCTTATCCAAACTAGTTTCAATTCAACAATGGTTCCATACAATTTTCACAAACCAAATCAAATGATCAAGTTATTACTATTTAAAAACAAGGTATTTAACTTCTCTTACCTCACAGAGGACCCAACTGTTCTACAAGAGCTAAGATAACTCCACTAGCTCAAAGAACTTTACTTGAATCTATAATGCATAGAAACACGATTAGGGTGTACTGTTAGAATCATTGATTAGTAGAAAGTCTTATAGAAGACTCAAATGACACATGAAAATACACTAAGGCTCGCATACAAAGAAAACAAGATAGACCAAAGAAAAAGAGTAAAAACTATAGATTACTCTTTTGGAGAAGCTAATCGAGTAAACTTGAAGATCTTTCCACTATAATCACTCAAACAGTCTCTAATATTCAAACAGAAATGCAACAGAAGAACTTTTAGATAGAAGTTAGAGAACTTTAAAAGAATAGTTCATAAAGAGATATTAAAACTCGTTCCTCAAAAACTATTTATATCAAAATCTTTTAATATTAATCGAGTATATTTAATTTTAAAGTACTGTCACTTATAAAATATCATTTTTTAATTCTTTACAAAATATACATTAATCAAAATTAATTTTTAAAAAAACCAACCATAATTATAATATATTTATATTTTCTTATTTATTATAATCACTCTTGAAATTTTTTATTCTCAATTAATTTATAAATATCAAATTAAATTTATTTTTTAAATTTATATTCACATAAATGTATAAAAAATTATAAAATTTTAATAAAGTAATTTATCATTAACAAATATACAAATTTAAAAAAATATTGTTATTAATTATTTTTAAAAAAGTAAAATTCTAATAAACAACCAACAAATTAGTTATCACAGATTACAAATATCTGTAAATAACATTTTACGTCACTTACCACCCTTCCACTACTATTCGCATTTGCAAATCAATATGTAGGGTATCCGATAAAATATAGGCACATATAAGTAAAGGAAAATATGATTTAAATTGTCATAACTTGTTTTCAATCAGGACTTTCACTTTTTTTTTTTGGGTATCTTATTTAAAAGGATGAAAGGTTTAAAAAATTGTGAAATATTTCATTATATCATAAAAAATGAAAAAATATTAAAATTTTTATAAGCATATAAGAAATATTAAACGTTATTTTGTGAGTTTGATTTTTCCATTTCGAACTTTATGTATTTTGCATAAAAGATTATAATATTTAAAATAAAAATTATGAAGAAAAATTATTGAATTTAAAACACAAGAAACTATATATCTTCTTTCTTCTTTTATAAATTTTTAATACAAAATATATTTGATTTATAAGAATTATTTTCGACAACTATGATTTAAAACTAGCTAATTAATTATGTTATGAAACGTTAAAGTGAAATCTCTTTGTAATTGTATTTTTTTATATACATATATTATAAAAATAAAGGCCTTGTCGATCCTTCAGAATTATCCTTAATACACTTTCAGTACATGTTGCTTAACTACAAATAAGTAAAAAATAATTAATGAGTTTAAACCTATATATACCCTTTCTTTAGTCACTTGATTGTTTTTTAACCTTTTTGTCCATGTGTATGAGCATGTATAATATGTTTATATAAGATTTTAAAAATGAGTTATACTTATGTTTCAAAGTATTTAAACCGTAATACAATTTTTTTTTACTCTTATTTCGTTTTTTTTTACTCTTATTTCGTTTGTTTTTTACTTTTTTTTTAAATACAAAAAATCACTTTTGTTAGAACTAATTTACTTCTATCATTAAACAACCTAAAAATAGACACTATAAAAAAAAGTAATGATGTATGTTGTGTATAAATTATGTATGTTGCGTATAATTATGTATGTTGTTTTCTTACGTATTAAAAGAAGACAGAAAGAAGTTAAGTGTGAGATGAAAAATATTATTAGAAAAAAGTCTTTTTAATAATTTTTTTTGATAAATTTTTCACAATGAATATATGATAATTTGTGATTGATCCGTTTTAAATATTTTTTTTAGAATAAATTTAAATAAATCAATAAAATATAGTGACATGTGACCTATTGTAAAAAAAATTATTAAAAAAGAGTTGTTAAAATATCATTATTCTATAAAAAAAAATTTTTTTAACAAGTTTTAGAAGAAAAAGAAGAAAAAGAAATATAGAAAAAGAATATATAAAAGTTTTAGAAAATGTGACATTTTATACAAAAGGAAAATAAGGGATGAAGTTGAAAGTCCATTGTTATGATTTATACCTAAACAAGAAAAATAGGTCAATCAGAAGAAGCACTCCAATGGGTCATGTGGGCCTGACAATATTCTGGGCTTGTTCAGATAAACACTATCATTGTTGGTGGCGGAAGCAGCGGCGGAGGTGGTGGTGGCGACGCGTTCACAGGAGGGACACATGGTGAGGGTGGTAGCCGGAAGTTGCATGAAAAACGGTTCACAAGTTTTGAAAGCCCTCAGTTCTTGCAGTTCCTTCTGTAACCTCTTATTCTCTTCTGACAGACTCTCACAGCACCTCTTCAAGTACTCACAATCCACCTCTGTCTGCTTCAACTTTGTTCTGTAATAATCGTATTTTCATCAGAAAAAGAAAAAGGAAACAAAAGAAACAAACATGGTTTGTCAAAGTTCTCAGTTACCTTGCCCTTCTGTTCTGAAACCAAACCTCCACTTGACGGGGACGCAGATTTAACTCTTTTGCAAGAACGAGTTTCTGTTTCTGCACTTTTTTACATAAAGAATAAGAACTATAACAGTACCTTGGTTGAAACAGTGAAAGAAGGAAAGTGAGAGTTACTAACGGGATTGAGAGTGGTGTGTTCTTTGAAGCTGTCTTCTAGAAAAGCTGATTGTGTTTTGGAGAGTCTGAGTTTCTTCCTTGTTGACCCGTTTTCGTCTTCTTCGCTATCACCCTCAAAAAACTTTCTACTGTTTCTGTAAAGTTCCATCTGAAATGACGACACTGCACTGCTGTTGGGGGACGAAAGTGCAGCACCGTCTTCCGTGTCATCAAGCGCCCTCACCGGTGTGTCTTCCATGCCTACTGTTACAGGAACGAACATGCAGACGCATGAGACGATGAAAGAAAAAAGAGATTAAGACGAAGGGATATGAGTGTTTACATGCATGGGAGAGGCATGGAATAGGAAGGCGTGGAGAAGGAAGAACTGGTGTTGAAGGAAGAAGGTGGTGAAGCTGAAGGGGTGGATCTGAGGAAGCTCTTGTGTGGTGAGGCAGTGCCACGGAAAACCCCATTGAAGCATTGTTTGTGTGGCCTAAGCTCAAAGCCAACTCCATCTGAAAATGGAAAAAAGATTGTGTGGTTTTGAGAAATTCCCAAGAGATAATGAATATTTGTAATTCTATGTATTACTACTACTGAGTATGATGAAGGTTTTTAAACGAAAGTGAGAGTGGTGCAAGAATGAATCCTATGACATACAATGTTTTCGCTCTGTCCTACCACATCATATCCAATTTTTCTTGTCACCTAAATACTACTTTTTTTTTTACCATTTTCTACTTTCTATGTCAGTTTTATAATCAACAACGTTTGTCGGGTTGTAAGGAAATGTATGACTCTTGCCTGTTCTGTGAGTGTCTTAGGAATTGCATTCTTAATATGTGGAAGTAGGTTACAACGTTAGTCATGCCCTGATCCTTGTATTGTTTTTCCTTTCTGAATTCGGTTTGGTTATTCTCTTCCAATTCTTAAGTCCAAAAAAATGAGAAATAAGTGGTCAATGGAAATAAAATAACCAATCACACACAGGTGGCTTCCAACATTGACCACAACCTTCTGTCTAAACTGAGAAATAAACTCATTAACAAAAAAACATCACGAACATTGTGTCTGTTTGGTGTTTGGAGTTTGATAACCCATCATCATAAATATGATTTTTCTTATCTTCACGCTTCCTATTTTTACAATTATCAAAGGAAAAAAAATTCCTTTAACAACTCTTTTGAAAATAGAGGTAAGGATTGCAGTTTGCATAGAATATTAAATCTTTTATCTTAGTGATATCTTGATTTGTAAGAAGAGAAGAATAATAAGATAAAGTGAAGAGATGCAATATATGGTGGTTTTGAGATGATTGCAATAATTGAAGTGATGCAGACTGTAATGATAAGGTGTAGTGAGAGAAGAAAGAAGGCTTGAATTATTGGTTAGGACAATCTCTGAGAAGACCAACAATGGAAGAAAGTGAACATCATGTAATCATTGTTAATGGAATGTATAGCCCAAACGAAGGACCTGTGTTTTCTTTTTTGTCTTTCTGTCACAAAATATCAACCTTTTCTTTTTCGTAATTGTTTTTACTGCATTCAAAAAGAGAAGACTTTGGTTCATTTATGTTTAAGATTTTTTAGTATGCATTTAGTAAAGGATTATGATATTTTCACAATTGATTTTAATAACTTTTTCACAATAGAACACGTTTTATTATTTTTTACAATAGCAGTGACTAGCAATGGAAGGTGTTGAACTTGTTTTTCTTGTGTATTTTTTTTTTCAGTACAGTGAAAATAAAAGAAAAGTGCAATGAGAGAGATGAGAATGGGGTCTTTTGGAGAAGAAGATGGTAGAGGCTTTGCCTCTCTTTTCCCTTTTTTCAGTTCTTTTTTCTCTGCTGCATCAAAAGTTCGTGTCTTTTGTAATTGTTACGGTTCAGAATGACACATCAACATTCTATCTATCTGTGTAAAAACTTAACACCGTTAACGATTTTTAACAGCAGAAGCTAATTTGTTTCAAATTAGCACTCAATTGAGAGACTTTAAAAGAATGACCAAATTGGAAATACCTGACAAAAATAGAAACGCCTAAATAGTTTAAATATTAACCATTGACATTTTCTAATTGATTGATCAAAATCAATAAATATGAATAATAAATAATTACAATATATTTAGAATTGTGAAAAGTAGTAATATTTAATGTATAAAACAAATGTTCAGCAGAAAATAGCAAAGATGTATTATTTTGTTGTTGTTCCTTTCTTTACCAAAGAACTACTTCTCTTAAACGTTAAAAGACAACACAATCATTCCTTCCGATTTTGAGAAGGAAATATTCCACAGAAAAAAGAAGATGAAGATGAAAATAGAAACTATGTTAATCATGTAAAATAAGAGGATTATAACTG
Organism: Vigna radiata var. radiata; assembly: GCF_000741045.1. Taxonomy (NCBI): domain Eukaryota; kingdom Viridiplantae; phylum Streptophyta; class Magnoliopsida; order Fabales; family Fabaceae; genus Vigna; species Vigna radiata. The sequence goes on along the minus strand of NC_028353.1, from coordinate 389,437 downwards.
TATTACATTCAGAATAACCATTAGGTATGTTGTACACTTTATACATACACACACACACATATATATATATATATATATATGGGTTTGTTAACATGCGTACGTCTGTTTTTCAGTTGGTACGTTTTAACGATGTGTACCGGATTATAGTAGACAAATATATCCTCATTTGTCATGGATTCTAAGTTTTAAGGTTAAGGATATTTAAATAATTTTCATTTTCAAAACTAAAAAAAAAAAAAAAAAACCCTTACTCACCTCCCTCATTCCTCTGAACCCTTTCTCTTTCATCTCTCACTCCAACATTTTCTCTGTCATCCCTACGGTTGTCTCAATAGATATTTTCTCTCTCATCTTAACATTTTATCTGTCATCACTCCAACATTAATATTTTATATTTATTAATGTGTGTAAAATGAATATAAACTTTGTCACTTTATGTTACTCTTTCCAAATCTCAAAGGTAAAAAATGATTTTACTGTTTTTTATCTTGCACAGTGGTTAAAGTTTATTCTAAACGTATGTAGAAGTTGATTCAGTGATAAAAAAAGGGACATAAGGAAATTAAAGAAATAGGTATAGAAGAGCTCCCTAGGAGTACAATTCTTTCAATTCTAGGTTGTAAAGGGAAAACGACAATAGAGGAAAATATTTGTTCTTTAAAAATATAATGAAATATGATGTACATGTGTAAATAATGTATGAAAATTTAATTGATTTATGAAATTTTTATTTACATGATTTAATTTAATAATAAGAAGGGAAAATATATAACATATCCTCCAAATGAACAAAGCAAGAACAACAAATTACGATGTCACAGATTGTTTGTGTGTGGCTGAGGGAGAGTATGGAGACAAGGGAGAAACAAATTGGATAAGTGAGGAAGGTGGATTAGGGTTAGGCAAGGGTTTCTGGGTTTTTTTTTTTCAATTGGGGCAATAGTAGGGATGACAGAGAAAATGTTGGAGTGAGAGAGATGAAAGAGAAAGGGTTGAGAGGAATGAGGGAGGTGAGTAAGGGTTTGGGGATTTCTTTTTTTTTTTTTTNTTTAGTTTTGAGAATGAAAATTATTTAAATATCCTTAACCTTAAAACTTAGAATCCATGACAAATGAGGGTATTTTTGTCTAATATAATCCGGTACACATTGTTAAAACGTACCAACTAAAAAACAGGCGTACGCGTGTTAACAAACCCCATATATATATATATGTTTTTTTAAAGTATTTCTAATGGATCTTTATTTTTTTTTATTATTGTTAGATATTAATGACATAATTTGATTTCTTTTTATTGTTCAAATGTTTTTTTATATATATTGATTTACTGTAACTAATTTTGTATTTATCAATTAAATTTTATTAACGAATAAAAATTTCTTAGTAATGCAAAGTTTATTGATGGATTTTAAATTTTTTACTAATGATAGATATTAATGAATTTTGTTAGTAAATTTTATCTATAATAAATATGTTGGTAATTGAATGTTTTAGTTCGTTGGTAAATTTTATAGATAAAATAAATTTAAAACTTTTTGCAATTTCTTTTAAGTTTTGACTAATTTTTGACAAAATTCATTAATAAATTTTGTTGGTATTTTTTGTTGCTAAAGGTGTTATTAAGAAGAATTAAATTGTAATAATTATCAATTGTGATTGTCAATAAGTATTAATGGATAGTTTTTAACAAATTTTTGATCGTGGATAATTTATCAATAGATCTCTCTTAACTATTAGAAAAATTTACTCAGAAGTATTTAACAAAATTTTGGCCATCACATTTTTTTCAAAAATTTGATTTTATTCATGAAATATTTGTTATCATCGATGAATTCGTACATCATTAATTCTATTTTTTCTTATAATGATTTTGACTCACATGAAGTAATAATTTTTAACAACATTATTATATATAATAATATGCCAACTAAAGTGAGAGTTATTAAGTATATTAGAGGAAAAGGTATGACTAAAGGTAGAAAACCCCATCTTTGACACATATTCTAATAATGAATCAATTTCTTATATTCAACCCACAATCCATATTAATATGTTCAAATCTAGCCCTCCAATCACAATCTAATGGACAATCCCATATCATGCACAAGCTAGCCAACATGTTGCATCTACTAAGAGTTGTATTGCATCATCATCTTATTAAAAAAGTTTTTTTAACAATTTTTTTTTTATAACTTTTTGACAACGCATACGTGGTAGTTTGTAATTGATCCGTTTTAAATATATTTTAAAAAATAAATTCAATAAAAACCAATAAAATAGTGGTATATATCCTATTGTCAAAAAATTGTTAAAAAAAAATTATTAAAATATCAACATCCTTATCTTATTATGATCCAAATCCTCATATTGGTAGTGTTTTGCATATATAGATTTACCTATATGCAAAAAACACTTAAGCGATCTTAATAATTAAATTACTAGATTAATTGTTATATTAATTTTAAACTTCTTAATGTGTCAAACATGTCTCATTTTATAGGCTTGATGTCGTTTTTTAGTCCATGTGTGAAATTTTATAGGTAATATAAAAGGGAAATATATATATATATATATATATATATATATATATATATATATGAAGGAAGTTAATAGACTTACGAAGAGGTAAAAAGTGACAACCCACATGACAACGATGTGATTTGAAGACTTTTCAATATAACTATATTATTATTAGCTTTTTTTTTCTTTATGATGATTGTAAAATGTTGGTTATGTGTTATTAAATATAAATAATGTTGTGAAAATATGTGGTTTCTTGCATATGACACAAATTAGAAGAACACAACTCTCAAGGATTTTCAAATGCTATGTATTTTGGTTCCATATGGTTTAGATTGAGAGATTGGATTCCTATTACAATTAGATATTAATTAAAATAATTATTGGGCAACAAGGATTCACAAGATAAAGCAAATAATGCCTATATTAAAAATTCCTTTGATGGTTTATTGTACATTAAATAATCAATCTCTTTAGTAAATCAATTTAAGAGACTAATATATAATACAATCAAATTAAAAACACAATTAATTTTAATTTTTTTTCTTAGAAACAAATTGTAGATATCACTCTAATATGTTGGGATATTTTCTAGAAGACCCTTAAGACTACTAAAGCTAATGCATTACTGTCCTCTAGTCCAAATTATTGTTATATTTTATATCATTTTAAGCTTTTAAATATTTATTCCTTTTTGTGAAAATCTAAGTGATTAGGGGTTTAAATTTTGGATTATTTAAACAATTGGTATTTAAGTTCCTTCGTCGAAAAATCGCTTTACATCTATTTATTATTGAAATTCATTTTGATTTTCTTGGGATGATTTTGAAAAACTTATTATTAGTAGAGTTGTCACACGACACAATGAATGGAAGATGTCACGTCCAAATTGTACATATGTAAATGACATCTTCTATGATGTCATAAAAGGAATAGACAAAAATAGAATAGGACTTGATCTTAGATATGTTGATTGAATTTGAATAAATGCAGCATCTTATGTCAAACTTATATATACTATGCAAATTAAGTCCATGAAAAACATGATAATTTTTGTTACAAAAACAAACAACACAATATACATAAAGTTTTATTGGACTAAACATCTTCTTTAATCCAACTTCCTTCTGAACAATAACAATGTCATGATGATTAATATGATGAATGAAATAAATAATTGTTAGAAGTCCCATATCGACTAGAGATAAGACTAATTTATAATATATAAGTAAGGTTTGTTTCTATTTCATCCATTGTCAGGCCAGTGTGAAGGGGGTGTGTTGGAAGTCCCACATCGACTAGAGATAAGACCAATTTATAATATATAAGTGAGATACAAACCTCACCTAACAAGTTGGTTTTGTGGGGTTGAGTTACGTCCAAACTCACCTTCTAACAATAATCATTTAAGTTTTATGACATGTAATCTTAATACAAGAAAAATAATGTTTATGGAAACAATACATTATGACCTGTATGTACTTTTTTTTTTCTTTTTTTAAAAAATAAGGTAATTTTTAGTTTGTCTACAGATTATAAATGATATATAAATATGTTCATATATAATGTTTAATTTGTTTATAAATTTATATTCGTACATGATAATCGATAAATAAATCATGATTTTGTTGTAGTATTCAATATTTGCTATAGTAATATTGATATCCATTCTAAAATATTATGACTAAAAGTTTGTATATAAAAATAAGTAGAGGTTATGTGTTTTTCATAAGACAACAACAGGCACAAACAAAAATTACACAATGTATGTTATTATTACTCTTAAAGAGACAGAAATATTACACCGAAAACAACTTATTTTAAACGGAGTTGTTTATATAGTGACAACAATGTGCTTATAGTGACCAATTATTTAAATTTGAGTTTAAGTTCTTATTTAAGATCCTAAACAACTGATACTCAATTTCGTTTAAGATTTTTGTGATAAAAATAAAGGATTGGTGACAATATATATTTTATTATTGTCAATTATAAGTGAAGCTTTTTGTCATGAATGACTTATAATGTTTTTGATTTTGTAACCTATTTAAATAAATTTTTATTATAAATATTTTTAAAAAATTTATGGTATATATGTCTAAGTATTTTTTAATAATGACAATATAAAACTTAATAATGAGTAGAAAATAAAGATTTTTTGTTTTTTGTTTAAAAGAAAAGAAAAAAGGAAAGTGCATAGAAGGAATGATTGCACGCTAACGAAAGAAAGCAAATGAATGACGAAATGATCATGCAATGCAATGAGACATCATCATGGGAGATTTGTCATGCTCTTTTCTTTTCTTAATTATGCCTTTCATAATAATTCTCACTTTCATAATCTCATCGTCGTCTTCTTCAATCTGCTGCTGTCAAACTATGCGACAAACTCTTCCTAAAATATTTGCACCTTCTTCAAAACCTTCTTCAATATGCTTATGCAAAAATTTATTATATTTCAATAATCATTAAATAATTAATTATAATATAATATTTTAGTTTAATATGAAGGAATCGTGTTAAGTATTTCACACCATGAAAAATTTATAATAACTAATTATATAACGTCACTATATAGCATTTTATATACATGCATGAAGTTTTCTATTTTAAAACTGCTTTTTAAATTAAAAAAACAATATTTTTAGCCCTAATTTCGACCGTTTGTTCTTGGTTTTTGGTAAAGATAGATTATCTTTTGAAAAATTTCGACTTATATTTTAAAAATATAATTAGCCAAAATTCTTTTTAACTATAGAAATCACAATATTGCTTCACTTTTAAGTTTAAAAAAACAACGCGGAAAAGTTGATTTTAAATTTATTTTTCTAAACAAATGTATTTTAAATAATTAAAACAATGAAACTTGAAATTCACTAAAAACATGAAATTCCACAAATAATAATCATATATATATATATAATAAATGTTTTATGTTTGTATATTTTTAGTGTGGATAATAATGAGGTTGAATCATAGGGATTTATAGATCTGAGCTTACTCATGAATATAATAAGTTTGGTGATATCCAAATCTATATTATCAAAAGTTTTGGATGGAAAAGCAAATATTTTTTTTCTTACGTTGTTGCTAAGTTTAGTTTGTTGACATGTAATTATAATTTTTCATTTTAAAGACAAATTGTGGTTTTGTTCTTTGTAAAAATTTCTTTTAACCATCTCATACATGTAATAGATTAGTAAGAATCTTAATGTGATGAATTTTCTTTGTTATATTAGTGTTTCCTAAAATATTCTCTTTTTTATAATTTAATTACTGAATATAACATGTTGTTAGGAAAATCAACTGTTAATACAAAAAACTTGCATGATTGTCTTATCAAGTTTAGTATTTTGGTCCATATATTTATAATTGTTTGATTTTTTTTTCTTCCTAATTTATTTATAATTATATTGGTATATTGTAGTGTAATAAATAAACTAACTTATATGAGTGTGGTTAATATGTAATGTAAAATCGTTGTTAGTGCTCATATTACAACTAATTAAGAAAAATAATGATTGCATTGTTTTTTCTTTTTATATATTAATTCAAATTTTTATCTCTTGCGTAAATATTCAAGAATCCAGTACCAATTCTGAGAATCCCATAAAGTATAGCTTGTACAAAATATATAATATAAATGTACAACAATATTTAACATATTTACTTATTGTGAGGATAACATATTATTGTATCTAGATTCTGGTTGATTTTAGGCTAAATACAATGTGTTGGTTCTTATTCTATTTGATTTTGTGAAGGTTTAATTAATATATAAACAAACAAAAACAAAAAAAATTATTCAAAAAGAATGTTTACATTAGGCTTCAATTAACCAAAATTGAAGCATAAAAGAATTATTAGGCTTCAATTATCATGATAACCGAAAATAAATCCTTTGTTTTTTTTCTATTATTTATTTATGGTTCTATGTTTTGGTTGCTAAAAATTGAAGTCTAATTATTTTTTTATTAATTATTTATAGTTTCATGCTTTGATTCTCTCGTAATCAAAACTAAAACACTACTCTATTTTACTTTATTAGTATATGTTTCCATTGTTGAATTAAAATACATTTCTAAAATAATCGATTTCAAAATCCTTTATGAAATGTGCAACCTCCTTTTATATTAAATAACTTCATCTAATTTTATACTTATTACAAATGTCAACTAATTTTGTTTATTTTGTTTTATTTTATTAAAAAATTTATTTCTTGAAAATGTTGTTAATATTTAAAATAAATTTTTATATTTTTAAACAGTAATTATAAATAAAATTGAATTAGTTAAATTTTTCTTATATCTCATATTGAAAAAACAACGAAAGAGTTAGAAAATCCAGCTATAAATAAGTAGATACTTGAGTATGCATGGTAGTTTTGAAAAGGGATGATTATTATATAATTGCAATAATCACAATGATGATTAAGATAAGATTGATAAAGAATAAGTTATGTTGGTCCAAAAAAGCAATGATGGAAAAGATGAGAGGGAATATATTGACTTTGATGATGGAAGCAATTCGCCATGAAAAGAAGGATGATGCTCGAGAACGATGATGAGAGTGCCCACGAGTTGTTGACCACACACATTCACAGTCTATAAATAACTAAATTTTGGATTGTTATTATAATTTTAAAAATTTAACAAGTTTAATTATGTTTTTAATCTTCTACATTTTTAATTGAAAAATAATATTTTTTTTCATAAACTTTGATTTTTTTTTTTTGTAAATAACAATGTTATACAATTTATGATGTGACAATTCACATTGTACAAAATATTAAAATTAAGATTGTGTTTTATTTGGATAAATTTATTATTTTGAGAGAATAAAATCGGAATGATTTTTCTGTTTGTTTGTAAATAACAATGATTTTTGTTTTGAGTGTGTTATCTCTTTATACCAATAATAATAATAAATATAATAACAATAAAGTTTAAATACCTTAATTTTCAAGTTGGAAGCTGAATTTCTTTATACTAATAATAATAATAATAAAATAAATAATAATAAACTATAAAAGTAATACATTTTAATCTATTAATTTTTATTTTTATTTTATCCCGTTCATCCAATCTTTCACAAACTTCATCTTAAATATGTTCATTTTCATTTTCAAATCTCTAAAAAGAAATATATAAATTTTATTTGAAATCTACTCAAATTCATAAATTCATTTTCATTCAAATTATCTTCACACACCCTAAATATCAACACATATATATATATCAATGTTCAATTTTAATTCACTATACATAATTATTTGTCAAACTATTTAATGTTTAATGTTGTGGTAGAAGGAAACATGATCCATATGTGAGATAAAAAAAAATTGTGAAAAAGTAAAATACAATTTTATATAAAAAAATTTAGGGAATGAAAGTAATTAACCCTTAAATGAAATTCCATTGAATATTATATATATAGAGCAAGAAAATTGATGTTATAAAAATTATGGAAGAAGAACATAAAATAATAGTACTCAAAAGTAAATGTGACGACTTCAGCTACAGTAACTCGTGTGCCCGACCACGCACTTTCAGTGAATTCATCATTTTGTTTTCGGTGTTCTTTTTGTCAGACTTACGTATGTCAGAATAATGATAAATGTTCTTAATATTTCAGATCACCGAGATTAAATAAAATGCAATAAAATGATTATTTTAATCCATAAAATTATAAATCAATGTGAATTTCATAGTTTTTTTAGAAACATTTAATCTTAAAATGTATAAAATCAGGGTAACTGAGTTCTGTGGTTAAATTTTGTATAATGATTCAATTAATTTTACATTAAACTTTGATATTAAATTGTGAGACTGATTTTGTACTTTTTTTTATAGTATTTGAGAATTAAATCAAAATGTTTATAGTTCCTAAGATAGTTAATTGTTATCCGTTTACACATTTAACAATTAAATTAGCTATTTATCCATAAAATATAAGAAAATGAAGTTAAAAACAAAAACGATATATTAAAAGCTCCTTCTTGACGGTATGTTTTTTCTAAGAGTTCTGGAATTATAGGAGAGTCTATGAAAATTAAAGGATTTAATTATATTTTATTTCAAAAGTTGTAATCTGTTTGTTGTTTTTTTTTTTTTAATATTTAATAGTTTGTTAGTGTACGTTAACTAGTGAAAAAAAAAGAATGACAACGGTTCGGGTATGAATAGTGCCTACCCGCAATACAATCTGATAAAAAAAAAATTTATCAGTTATTCGGATACCCGCTTAAAAAATATCTGCAAATATTTTAAAACTCGTGGATATCCGCGGATCCCCGCAAATATTTAAAAAAATATATATTTTTATAAATTATTAAAATAAAATTAAAATAGAATTAAAAAATATAAAATATAATATAAATTAAATTAAGTATAAATTAAAATTTAATTTTTGTTTCAGTTAAATTGGTCTAATGGTCAGTCGTCCTTCTTTGCTTTGTTTTCTTTTGATCTTCAATCCTTATTGAGAATGTACCTAAACATTAATTGTATATTTATAGAATGTGTGACAGGCAAACCCATTGATTAACCATTAATGTAGTTTACACAATCAAATCCAATAATTAATAATTAATATTTTGTAAAGAGTAAGACAATCTGACCTATTAATTAGTGCAATATATTTTTAGACAATCACACCTAATAATCAATAATTAATACTGTATATTTTGTAAAGAATAATAGAATCTGACCTATTAATACCTAGTACAACTTTAATTAAATTTAACATTCTAAAATATAAATTAATGTTAATTTAAATTTAACTTAATAAAAAAATTAAATTACTATTTTTATTTTTTGTGGGTAGCGGATATCTGCGGTACGGATAGTATAATACTTACACCCGACCCGTTTATAAGCGGGTATTAAAATACCTGCTATCCACAGGTTTCGGGTAGTAAATATTCGCAGATATCAATTATCTGTTGTGGATTTTATCCATCAATATCCGCGGACACGAATTTTTTTGCCATCCCTAATAACATAAGGATAACTTCATGCCTCTCGTAAGATAATTTGCAATGTTATTTTTATTTCTTCATTTATGTAGAGTAAATATTTCAATAATATAACTTTAAAATGCAACTTAATCCTTTACAACACATTTATAATATTATTAAAAAATTATTAATGAATTAAACCTCCAATTTATTTTAAACATTGTTATTATAATATAAAAATATATAAGTCATTTAAATTATTAACTTTTTATTCAATTTTAAGAAGTAATTAAATAAATTAATAAATTAAGGTGTTCACATATGGATATCACTTATCACCGTTAATACTAATTTTTCTTATTAATAATTACTTGTACATAAATATTTCATAAGAATATTATAAATATAGTTTTGAAATCCTACATAAACATATTATAAATAATAATAGTAATCTATATTTCATTCCCATAAATCATAGATAATGAAAGAAATATTATTGTATTAATATTATTCTTAATATTTCATTATTGTTTTATTGGCATTAAAGTTGAGACAATTGCTAATGTTTTCAATTTTCATACTTCAATTCCTAACTTTATATTTATGTATCATATCCTTTAATTTGACTTATTAATTTATATTAAATATTTTGTATATTTACCTTTTTTAATAGTATAATAATTATATTAATAATTTTATTAATACTAATAATATTAATAATTTTGATTATTAATAGCATTAACTATGTTTTCAATCCTTTCAATGTTTTTTAATTTTGATATATGATTTTCTTTTCATAATTTTTGGTTTCTTTAAAATTAAAAATGATCACCTTTGATCTTAGTCTCATACAACATTAGTTAACTACTTACATGTTAAATAAAAAAGTTAAATAATTATTGTAAGTGATAAAAACTAGTATTATCATATAATATAAATTGGTAAAACAAATGTTATTCATTTATCTAAATATAAGGGACTTAAACCATTAATTTAAAATTTTGAAGAGACAAAAATCAAACTTCCTTTAAAAGAATGAAAACATAAAACAAATAGTTTTATTTTAAATTTTAAAAATTAATAGTTTAGATAAAATTAATTGCAAAACTTATAAAATAGAGTATTAGAGTTTGTAGGTGATTTAAAATAATCAGACCAATTATTTTAATATAATTTAATAATATAAATAGACGTTTCATCATCTAAAATATTAACCATATCTCTAAACTCAATTATCTGAGTTCTCTCTCCTCTCTACAAGTTTTGAGACATTTGTTTGACGATCAAGAAATACCTAAACGATCGCGCTGACAAGACCTCCACTTCTAACCGATTGGTTTTCTCTTTAGAGTAAGTTAATTTCTATCATTCTTCTTTTTTTCATTGTTTTAAGAGGTGTGCAAGTTTAATGTTATCACATGTAGCATCCATCTTTTCCTGGTAGTTTCTTGTCAATTACTGATCCGAAGGACCTATTCTGATCATGATTCTATGGTTTGTAGCTACAAATAGAGTTATCTAAGCTAAGACAGGGATAGTTTGCTTTGTAGATTCGTATGAGCTTCCAACCAGGTAAGGGAAGCTAATATTTATTTTGTTTTATGTTAAGAAATGTGAATTTATGTTTAATTGAATAGATGATTACTTGGTAATAGTCATTGTTTGTGTTAGAAGTGGGTTCTAGGCCTAACTCAACCCCACAAAACTGGCTTGTAAGGTGAGGTTTGCACCTCACTTATATATTATAAATTGGCCTTATCTCTAGTCGATGTGGGACTTCCAACACACCCCCTTCACGCCGAGGTATAGACATCTCGTGCGTGATAGTAGAAATTGGGTTTTTTTTTTATATATAATTGTTCAGAGCAATATAAAAAAGGAATATAAGTATAAAAATATATGAACATAAATGCACATATATGAACAGAGAATAAAAATAATTCCAATATCCCCCCTCAAGCTGCAGCATATATATCCTTAATGCTCAGCTTAGACAACAAAGATTGAAATTGTGCTGGATGCAAAGCTTTAGTATGAATGTCTGCAAGTTGTGATGAAGTAGAAATAGGCAGGAGCTTAATTACACCAGCTTGAACTTTATCCCTTATGAGATGACAATCAATTTCAAAGTGCTTTGTCCTCTCATGCATGGCTGAATTTTATGCAATTCGTATAGCAGATTGATTGTCACAAAACAGAGGAACTGGTTGTGGCAGAGGTTGTTTCAAATCATGGAGCAAATACAAAAGCCATTGAATTTCACATTAAAATCATGGTATCAGAGCCATGATTAGAGCCTATCCTGGCGAGTTCTAAGTGGGCATTTCTGTTTATGTTTCCACCCGTTGTTGGGCCGCTATTGGACCACCCAATTTCTACTATCACGCACGAGATGTCTATACCTCGGCGTGAAGGGGGTGTGTTGGAAGTCCCACATCGACTAGAGATAAGGCCAATTTATAATATATAAGTGAGGTGCAAACCTCACCTTACAAGCCGGTTTTGTGGGGTTGAGTTAGGCTTAAACTCACTTTCTAACAGTTTGATGTATGAAATTGAAGTATTTATAAATTGTTGATGTGAATGACTTTGAATTGGTATTGTGTTGAACTTTGAATGTTGATGTTTTAGAGTCTTAAGGGGTATAAACCTTTTATACGGTTGATAATAGTAAATAGGAAATGTTGTTGGGTTGTTTTTGCTTTAGAGTGGAGTTTTGGTATGTAAATTTTTAAAGTAATGACTTTATAGTGAAAACTATGATTTGTAAGTTGTATTATGGTCAATTAAAACTAGTATAGGTCCTTAGATAACCAAAAAGATGATGTTAAATTGGAAAATAGTGAATTAGTAAGAGTTGTAGGTTATTTTAGTGTTAAATGAGAGCTTTGATAGGTGAGACTTTGAGATAAGGGTGGGATACAAAATCTTAAGGTTTAAAGTTTGTTTTTAGACTATTTAGGACTTGTTTAGAGGTTAAGTTTATCAAATTGTTGAAGAGATGGATGCCTTAAGGCATGAGAATACTAGGCTGAAAATGAGGGGAAGGCTAAAGTTAAAAGCTCTGTACTTTACCTCAAGATACTTCGTCAAATTCTAGTTAGAAAATTGTTAGAGTTTAATAGATAAAACTTTACATCAACAAATTGATAAGAAGCTTGAAGTTTATGTTGATGATATGATTATCCTTCAAACTCAATCAAACAACATGTTGACTTGGTCAAAGTTGTTAGCAAAAAATAAAAGATGAAGTTTTGATGATGAACAGATTTGCACAAGTCAAGATCCATGAAGACAAATTAAAGATCTCTGTATTTTATAAAGCTTTTATAATAATCAAAGTTGATGTAATAGTGCTCAAATATGTATTAGGGTTGATTCATGTAATTTATATTTGATTGATTTATTTTGAGAATCAAACACAAGCTATTTTAATCGATTAAACCCAGTTTTAATCGATTAAAACGAGGCTGGCACTGAAAACCCAACTGCCCCTGTAATAATCGATTAAAGCTTATAATAATCGATTAGTTAATCGATTATTCCTGAGAATAATCGATTAGTTAATCGATTATTCCTGAGAATAATCGATTAACACTAGCCGTTGGGGGTTTCAGATTCGAAAAACTAGCCGTTGTACTCATTTTAATCGATTAATACTTATGTTAATCGATTAAATGCGTTAGATGGCCCGTTTTCAAAGAATGGAAGGGTATTGGGCTGAGTCTATAAATTGGCTCACTGTTTATTTCAAAAAATCTCTTCCCTTGTGCTAAAAACCTCTGAACTCTTTGAGAACTCTGTGAGATTGTTGAAGCTAAGGAAACTCTTGTCTGCAAAGCCCTGAAGTGCTACTGCGGTGACAGAGGAATAGCTTGTTCATCCTTGGTGTGTCCGAGGAAGTGCCCGGAAGAGAATCATCCTTCGTGAAGCATTCGAAGGAGGTGGTCATCCTTTGTGAAGATTCAAAGGAGGTGTAAGTTCGTCTCTTGTGGTTTCAAGAGAGGTGATATTTCTAAACTCTTACAAATTATTTTTCTTTGTGATTAATATTTGTAACTGTTTTGTGTTAGTGAAAAAGGTTTATCTTGTTTGAGATAAGTGATTGGACGTAGGATCTGAGTGATCTGAATCAGGATAAAATCACCTGTGCAATTTTTCTCTTTCCCTTACTTTTTTATTTACATTTAATTATCTGCTCAGCAAGAAAAATTAAGAGAAAAATAATAAAAGGTACGATAAAAGTATATAACCAATCCACCCCCCTCTTGGTTTGTTCCACGCTAATAATTCCGTTGCAGCGATTTTAACAAAAGTATCTTAGAACAACATATCAGGACATAGGCAAATTTGAATAAGTTTAAAGCATTAATCTAAATATAAATAGGAACGACAACATGTTGGGTCAAGTATGGTGTAGTACACTACTAATACTCGACTTGCGAAAAAAAATTTGTCCTGTTATCTATCCCATTACCTACCGAATTTCCATGAAATAATACCCATATAATATAATACATATATATATATATATATATATATATATTATATAACTTTGAATATAATTACTCAAAATCAAAAATTTTAAATATAAAATTAAATAAAAAAATTAAATTACAATTTAAATTAGGTTACTTACTGAAATAGTAATACAAATGCAAATTTGAATAAGTTGTACTAAAATATAAATTTAAAAGAATGAATCTTTCTGAAAATAAATTCAATTTTATAGGCTTAAATAAAAAATACAAATCTATGTAATCAAATTTTAAACAATTTTTCAATAACTTTTATTTCACTAGTAGTTTTATATTGATCACTTCATTTTTTTTAAATACTAAAATAAAATTCACTTATAATTTTTTATGAGAAAAAACATAAAATAATTATGAGTGGATAGCGAGCATATGCAAGTCGAATATCACAATACATATACTTGTATGTCCCATTAACAAACACATAATTAAATACTTATATTCAACACTCAGAAATGTCTATTAAAAATATGTATTTAATATTCGTCATAAATTTTTTTCATAAATATTTACAATTACATATTTCTTTTCTCATGAAACATGTAAAGTCTTAAAAACCTTAGAGGATTGTAAGATCACTAAATCAACTAACCTTTTTAATCTAAATAAGAATATCAAACAAATCATACACCTTCTTCTTCCTCACATGTTTCCTTCTCTTTCTTCCTCCATCTTCTGCATTCAACACACAACATTAAGGGTGTGTTCACTTGGGGTGGTTGAAGGTGATTGGGGGAGAGTGATTGAGTGAATTTGAGGGTAATTTTTTTTGTTGTTTATTTGAGTGAATTTGGAGATAAACGAGAATCAATTTTGAAATAAAGTTTGTGAGAATTGGTGTAAGATTTAGTTTATATGACAAATTAAAAATATTTACTTCAAAATTCATTCTCATTTACTTCCAAATTCACTCAAATAAACAACAAAAAATATTATCCTCAAATCCACTCAATCACTCTCCCTCAATCACCTCCTATCACTCCAAGTGAACACACGGTAAATCAAGATCACAATCATCATCAATCAGTTAATCACTCTCTCTCTCTCTCTAGTACTTCTATTCCTTTCATCACCAACTCAACAAAAAGGAATATAAATAAAAAAATCAACCATGAATTTAAAGATAGATAAATTTAACGATTGAATATTTACCCCATTTCCACCGTGTCATTCTTCTATGAAACCATGTGCATAAACTTTACCACAAAAGGTAACCCAGAAGACTGTGCAAACTGCGATTCACGCAGCACAAGAGGCTTCAGCACAATAGGTATTCTTGGACTTGGACCACTAAACAAATACCTACCTAATTGCTTACTATATCTATATCTATATATATATATATAGTACAACAATAATAGTGGTCCACAAAAACTTCGAGGAACCACAACCTGCATCATCAACAGCGATACCAATTGGCACTGACCAACTATGTCTCAAAATAAAATATCTTGATCAACATCTGGTACAAGGAGACATGCATTCTTACAACCTCAAATTTAGACATCTACGATGAAGGATGCTTTATGAACTACAGTGAATTAGGTAAACATTTCATTCAAGAACATGGTTATTTANTTTCANTTGACGTTTTTCTTTAATTACTATTGTTAAACAATTATATCAAAATAGGGAAAAGAGCAATTTGGTACCAGTTTTCATTATATGTTGTACTAATATCTCAAAACAAAACAAAATGAAGTGAACGTGTGAATCTTTGACGAAAAAAATAAAATAAAATATTACAACTCAAATCAAACACATTGTAAAATTTTCGAAATTATTAATTAAATCCAGGCAGCTAAACTACGAAAAAGGTGAATTTCATTTAAGATTCTGCCAGTAATGGTGAGTGTATGAAACTAATAGGTCATGATTGAGCTGGAAAATTGAGTTGTGAAATCCAATCTATAAATATATTTATTATCCAATTTTGTTTATNCAAAATATGTATTTTTTAAAGTACTAAATTATTTAATTTTAAATAATATTGTCTGTTTTTTAAAAACTTATCATAAAAAATCTAACAAAAAAAAGTGTATGTTTTGACATTACAAGTTTTAAAAAAAATCAAAATTTACAATCCAATTCAACCAAGACCAATTTTTATTAGATTACGTGCAGCCTAGAAAATGCGATGAGACAAAGTGATACACATAAGGATTCCACAACCATTTTAGAATAAACGTAAGCATTATAACTNGTTTTGCCCTAAAACAAAGGTGACTGAATCTGAAGATAGATANCAAACATAGTTATAGATCAGTCCAATCAAAACAATATCATCAAAGACAGTACCGTGATGTTCTGGTCCTAAAATCAGGCTTAAATATGATCTAGTGGAGAGATTTTTTATGAAGGCTGAATTACAACTTTTTTTCTTTTTAAAACATACCCACTTACCATTATGGGCAAGAAGGTCAGAACAATTCAACCACAGTAAAAGTAAACAGAAGCTCGTGCGATAATGAGGGATCAGATTATGCAATCTATCCTACATCAAGGGATAATTCAGATAAAGCAATGCATTTTGGCTAAATATTAGGTTGGCTAAACTACTTATTTGATAAGCTCCTTGCATGCTGAACTCCTACTTGAACAAAATAAAAAACAAAGGACTTTGTTTTTATGATCTTCATTATGAATCTTGTTGAAATAAGATTTTTGAGAAAAAAAAAAAAAAACTTTTTAACAAATCATATAGCCCTCTTCTTGAAGAAAAATAAACTCCATATAAACTCTTCCGAATGGAGTAGCTTAGTACCTTGGTTATTCTATAGGAAAATTTAGTTCCTGGATGCAGCAGACTCTAGAAACGGCTCAATGCTTAAAAGAAATTCTTAAACCGCGAATGACAGTAATCTGAAACCATCGTGAATCTACCAAAATTGTAAACGGTGAAAACTTCATAAATATAAGGCAACGCGAAAGCAAGAAGCACTTACATAGGTGTTGGAAAATTATTATCATATGAGGTACATGATAGAATAGTAATAAGTTGAAGATCTATAAGAGTTTTTTATCAGTTCAAACGTCTGCGTCTTGGAGCACGAGAATCTCCACTATCCACATCAGACAATCTTGAAGCATCATTCCTCCTCCTAGAAGAGGATGTTGACAAGGATACCATGGAATCAATCTCCACAGCAGTGTCCACTTGACTCTCTGAATTTATAACAGCGCCAATGCTTGAAAAAGAATCCCTGTCATCAACTGGAGGTGAAGGTTGTTCTTGGTTCCTAGCAATTGCACTGCTACGGAAATAAGCCTCCAGTAACCTTTCAGCAGAAGTGAGTGCTGAAAGAGTAGAAAGCGTTGCTCTGTGTGATTGTGTTCTTCGAAGCATATGGGATTGTTGCACCCTGTTTCGGTTATCCCCTGGCTCAGCAGTATTATTATTATTATTAGCATTATTCTGAGCAAAAGCCATCACATCCTCTGGGAGTGGCCCTAAATTTTGCTCTCTCCGAATCCCTCGAGCAGTCAAGAACCTACTTAGCAAGGAAGTAGTTCTCTCTGCAGTTTCACGGGCACCCTCCCCTTCATGTGGGTGAACAAAATCACGAGTAAGATCAATTCTACTCCCGATACGCCGAATCATCTCTTCCACAGGGACTGTAAATGCATTTCTCTGAATGGTTTGTCTCAGACTCTCAACCCTCCTTGCTTGGGGCCTGGGAGGGATCTTAAGAGCAGAATCCTCATCGTGACCTCGGACATTGTTCCCTCGGCCATATATTGGGGTAACACCTTTGAGAGTCACCTCTCCCTTGCAAACTGGACACTCTCTCGCATCTGAATGCAGATGCAACCACCTATACAGGCAAGGCCAACAAAACAAATGGCCACAACAAGTCACAACAGGATCCCTAGAGAGGTCCAAACAGATGTTACAATCAAAAAAGTCCCCATCAGTGCCACTACCCTTTTCAACATCATCCTTCTTCTGCGAAGCCTCGTCCTCTGCAACACCATTCACATTCTCACACGCCTTCGGCACCTCCTCCACTCTCTCTTCGGCCGCCACACTGCCTTCTCCAGCCTGTAAGGCAGTTCCATTTCCAGAATTGACCAGAAACTGGTTCAATTCCATGGAGATATTGTGAGCCTCAGGAGGTATATGAAAATGCCGCGCAGCTTCAGGTGGGATGTGGACATGAAGTTCAGGATGCGGTAGCGGAAGATGCCGCCATCGCCACCGTTGTCGTGCCCTAAACCTCACAGCTTCGCTGATTCTCTGAAGAGGCTCTCCTATCCACTCATCCAAGTTCACAGCTTCATTGCTCATGGGGCCAGTTTCAGGCTCTGGGCCCGGACCCAGATTCAAATCAAGGTTCATTGCATCGGAGGACTCTTCCTCCATCGCAGTTTCAATCACCAAGCTGGAAAGATGTTTCCTTTATTGCAAATTTCAATTGCAGGAAAAGGGAAACAACGAAGAAAAGGAAAGCGAAAACTTTTCCACCAAAAACCTCGAGTCCAACACAAATCCAAGAATCCCAGGTAAGAGGGGAAGTAGGGTGTCGAAATTAACAATCAGAAGAGAAAATCCCCCAATCTTGAGACAAAATTGGGTGCAAACCCTAGCTTCATCGCAAACATGAAGGACCCCAGATCCAATACAGAGGGTTGACCACAATTGTAAGGCGAACACATGGTGAATCGAAATGAAAATGAAGGAAGCTGCGTTTAAGTATTGCAGATTAGGGTTACGCAACTACAAGTTTACGAAAAAAAGACGGATGATTTTTTTGATACAAATAATCAAAAAAGAAAAAAGAAAAACAGATTGAAGGAAGAAAAGAGGGAAAACGGAAGAATAAAGAAGAAGAAGAATTGAAAAGAAGATAGAAGACCTTGGAGGTAAGAGACGGTAGAATTAGGGTTGGATCATTGTGTTGTCGTCAGCTCGGTTCGGTGCGGTGCTTGCGGTTGGATCTAGTGAGAGAGAGAAATGGGGTTTAGAGGAAAGAGAAAATGGTTAGTGAGGAAGAAGAAGGTAGAAGAAGAACAACCTCACCTTCACCTGGTATGGTACGTATGTTGTTGTGTTTGTGGTGGTGATGAACGGTGTGATGAGGTAGAGGATGAGTGGGTTGTCTGTGATATTCCTACGCCGCTCGCTGCACCAAAGGGCTATCAGAGCCGTTCTTGCAATGAATCACAATGAAACAATTCTCCCTCTCTCTTAGCCTAATTACCATTATTATCTCATTAAAAAAGATAGATTTTTTTTAAGACCACCAACATATCTCATTATGTCTGTACTATATTGAACTCGGATCATTATAAGAAAAATAAAATCTCTCTAACCTTTAAGGAAACTATATTTCTAAATTTCAACCTGAAATAATTAATTATTTTAAGTACTTATATGACATAAATAATCTCTTGCTGAGTGACTATTAACTATTAAAAATATAATAATAAATTGTTTTATCCTGGTAATTAAATCTTTTTATAGGTTTTTATATTATGATTTTTTTTTATTTTAAACTAAATTTATGATTTAAGAATTTTTTTAAACAAAAGTTATTATCATTTTTATAAACTTTTAAAAAACGTGAAAGTTTGATATTAAAGAAAAAAAATTATTTTAGAATTTCAAGAAGATATTTATGCTCGTGAGAAATACACATTACATAATAAGTGAAGGAATTTAACATTATTTAAAAGATTTTATGGCTTGTTGAGTAATTATCCTATTTAATATAAAAATAAAATAAAATCTAAATATGGAAAGTAGGTTTTTTTTAGAGGCCAAACTAGAGACCATTTTATAGAGTTGTTATTAAAGAAAGATATCTAAGATCACTTTTCATTTCAATCTTAATAGTCTCTTTGTTAATTTTTTATGCTTGTGTAAAAGTAGCTAATTCTCCTTTTTATTGTCGGTGAAAGTAATGAATCTCATTTTTATATGATTTTCCTTTACAATAGAAACACTTTACATAACTCTCCTAGTGTTTCATGTTGCATGGTTGATTATTTATAAATTTTTGTTGTATCTAAACAATGGAAAGTGTTTCTAGAACTTGATTTCAAGATTCCACAACTTAAAGATGTGATTCTAGAAAAAATTTTATATCTTTTGATCATTTTAAACACTTAAAATTCATTCAAAAGCTTGTGTAAATAAAACTAAAGGATTAATATTTTTGCATTAACTTAGAATAATTGCATTAAGTTGAATTCATAAAATCCAATTTTGGTAAATTTGTATCGTGATCAAGTACAATAAATTTAATTTGGTGTCTTTGAATCATATATATTTAGAATTATAACACCTCTTCAAATTTGTATAACCAATGTATGTGAGTTTGTAGTCAAACTAGTAAGAATTCACACTAACTAAACATACACAAATCCCTTAAGAAATGATATTTGGACTTTCCATCTTATTATTTGTATGTTAACGAAGTGTTAGTCTTGACCTAGTGCGTGGGTTGGACCTTAACAAATCATGGCGATGTTCCACGTTTGTTGGAGTCATTAAGCCAACTACATGTTTTCCTCTACCCATGAGGCTCTCACAACTCAATACATCATACACTTTTAAGACTCGTAACCAATGAAAATCCCTTTAGTATATTATTATTTAAACCAAATTTCACACTCATAGCAATCATAAATCAATCATCAAGTTTTATCATACTTTTAATGCACGAGCCTTCAAATAGTTATTAACTTGATTGGTACCTAATACCAACATCAAATTCAATAATTGCATAATTAAAATGAAATATCCATTCCTTTGTAGTCACACACCCAAACCTATTGTGCCCCATTGATGATATCTCACATCACCTTGATGTTCAATCTAAGTTCACATAAGCCTATAGTGTCCTATGAGACATTGTCTCACATCACATTGATGTTTGATCCATATCACCATCAACCCCTTTTTTTCATTATTTTCATAATTATATTAATTTTAAGCATACAACATTCACCACCACTTTTTAGATATGCAATCTTATAGTTTTAAACAAACAACTCAAGAAAGTTAATACTACTGAGATTGTTGCCAACACACTATCTGTATCAATCTAGTTTTTGATGATGACAACACATTTTTAATAACACATGTATTGTTATTGTATTACATGTTCTGTTGCTTATTGTTTGATATCTTGTTGAACATGTTTTTGTGTGTATAATGATGTGTGAATGCATATTTACTGAGCTTGTATATGTTACATCATATCTGGTTGCATTACACATGTTTTGAAAGATAAAAACCATATGCACTTTTATGAACTTACATTACGTGTCATAAACTGCAAGCTGTAAGTCGACTTCATTATGGGAAAAGTCGAATGAAGGTAAAGTCTATGCACAGATTTACAGAAACAGTGCTATGTGAGATTTTGTATTGAAAAGAATTTCAAAGTGTTGTCTTGTGGTAGTGCACAATAATGACTATATTTTTAAAAGTTAGTTAAGCATTGAATGAGAGTCAACTGTATTGAATGTGGAATTAATTAATTTGACTAAAATGTTACTGCATTGATTGATCTGTTATAATTATCATAACTCAGTCGACTGAATTAGTAGCATATTCAACTACAGGAACGTCAGATTTATAGAAATCTATAAATTGACAAATCTGAGTTGATTCAAAGAACTTTTGGAAATCTAACAATTTCATATTCTGTTTCAAATTGATTCTTTGAAGTTCAGAAGCTCCAAGAACTCATCAAGAAGACCGTGGTGATCTATCTTTGAAGAGTTTCTAGAGGAGATTTGTGCTGCACGCATAGTTTGATCATTATATGCACATTGAAGTGTTTTCTAGGTTGACCAAGAACTTGTTTGGCATCCGTGGTGATCGTTGTTATTGCTGGACTTGTTGTGATTACAGGGTTGGACTCGTGGAGTCTGGTACACTTTAAGGATTGTTCAAAGTGGGTTGCAAATTGCAGGAGAGGGGACATCTTACTGCAAGTCTTGCTGTGTGTTTTGGCTATATTTTGGTTAGAGGGTTAGAGAGGAGATTTATATCTTTGACGCGGAGGTCTTTTATAAATTCCTTGCTGTAAAAACCTTGACCGTTATAGTGCAATTGTTTTCTGGTATAGGAAGGACACTAGATGTAGGCATTGAGGCTGAACCAGTATAAAAACTTGCGTTTGAATTCTCTATCCCTACACTTTTACTTTCAGTCGACTCCATTATTTGCATAGTCTACTTTACTTTTCTGCTGCAAACAAATTTCTATAACTTGCAATTCAAGAAAGTTTGTAAAATTTTCTACTTTAATTAAAGATTGCAAAAAGACTATAATTTTGAAAACACGCTAATTCACCCCCTCTTGAAGTTAAAACGAAACCTACTCATTTTCCAACAAATACATCGTCTACATAAGGATTTCTTATCTCAAAATATCTTCATGACATGAAGAATAGGTGGTAAAATTTTCTAATCATATATGTTTTCACATTATCATATAATACGCTTTTGTTGGATACTTTTAGCTTCTTTTTTTTTATGTCAGGTAATACTCTAATATGGATGCATGTGTGATATAAATTTACTTCAGACAATAACTTGGACGTAAAAACTTTATATTTACGTCGAATTTAGATGTAAGTGACATA
This sequence comes from Vigna radiata var. radiata, assembly GCF_000741045.1. NCBI lineage: Eukaryota > Viridiplantae > Streptophyta > Magnoliopsida > Fabales > Fabaceae > Vigna > Vigna radiata. The sequence continues at coordinate 366,825 of NC_028353.1, read as the reverse complement.
AATAAGTGCATAAAAAAATTGCGTCGAACCATGCACTGTCCCAGATAAAATCTAGGCATTTTTTTAAAATACAGTTGGTTTTGGCTTCAAACCAAAACGTGAAATACAAAAATTAAATAAATTCAATACATTGCAACATTAAACTATTTCAATAAAAAAAAAAAAGGCTATTATAGCCTATAAAGAAGATTAAAAAAAAACCATACTGCTTTATATATGCTAACTGAGAAAAGTTGTTCACTGTTATCTTATTTAGATGATGTCATGATGCAATAGTGGAGATTGGTTATTAAAGACCTAAAACATTTAACTTACATTATTATGAAGCAATTGTAGAAATTAAATATACTTCAATTTATGTTAAAAAGGTGTTACCTCTGTCTAGGTATCACTAATACCCATAAAAATGATGACTCTCATCTAATATATAATTTAGTAGCCACATTCAAATAAATCAACTTGTTTATTACATTAAAATGATAAAGTAGTTAAGCAAATTAATTTGATGCAACTTGTATATAAAATGATTATTCCAATATATTAAAAGACATCTAACTTTAGGATATATGAATTGTAGTGACCTTGTTTTTCTTTTTCCACTAAAAACATTTTTGTTAGCCACAACTCTAATTAAAGTGAAGATATAAGTTATTCATAGTTGTCTTATACCTTTGTAATAAAATTTTCATTCCTAGTTGGGTTTTCTTTGAAGCAAAGAGAAACACATTATTATAAGGATAATGATATTTAGACAACATTTTTTTGACAACATTTGAACATTGGTTACGTGTCAATATGTGATTGGTCAAAAATTATTCTACAATAATGTTTATGTCAATCAATAATAATAATCATAAACATTATTGTGGAATAATTTTTGACCAATCACAGATTGACATGTAACCAATGTTCAAATGTTGTCAAAAAAATGTTGTCTAAATATTATTATCCTTATTATAATTCCTAAGTATATGTGCAATCAATTGTCAACTAGACATACAATAAATGACAAGTAATTGGTTGAGTAACTAACATGATTTTAAAAAATACATAATCATTTAAATTAATCCTTTAATGTATGGATTGGGTAAATATTTTTGGGAGTCACTCATCCATGTTTACAAATATTATTGGATCTCGATATTTGTATTTCCATGTTTATACATAAATGGAGGTTAAACAAATCCATATATTTTAAATTTTACTTGCTCTAAACTCAATTTATCTATGTACCTAACACAATAAATTATATGTTAAATGAATAATTATATATGTGATAAATATACAACATATAGTATGACTTTTTATCTAAAGTGAATGATTGAAATGTTTAAGATTAAAATTTTCTCCAAAAACCTGAAATGTATTAGGTAAGAAAATTTATTAGTATTTTCAATTCAAGATATTTTAACGTTGTTTGTGCTGATTTGCGAAAAAATAAAAATGAAGAAAAGTAAGGATTTGTGAGATTGTACTATTTTTATCATCTCACAATTTTGCTAAAATTTGTGATGATTTATACCGAAAAGTGGTATATGCCCCTGTTGATAGAAGAAATAAACCTGTGCATGTATATGGTTACATTAGAGAGAAGAAGTGCATCGAATGATTATATTCGATTCCCCACACCTCTATTCGTTTTTCTCTCATATTCCTCTCACATATGTATTCGGGTATTTGATTACATAGGTGGTTTTTTTGGTGACGGCAGAGTCGATATTCTGGTAGATAGTGTCAAAGGTGGCCTTGCTAATTCAGAAGCAGCGACATAATTCGTTCTCTGGGAAGTCCAGTCGGTTGCGGCACTCCCACCAGTCCTTGGAACGGTCCTTGACCCAGAGGCGGCGCTGCTGTGGTGGTGCAGTGGAAGAGGTAGTAGTGTCGACATCTTTTAGGGCAACACAATGAGGTCTTTTGATGGGAGAGGAGTCGAAATCGAGTTGGAATTGGATTGATTTAGGTTGTTGGAATTGGTTAGAATACCTGATTGGTTTATGTTTGTTGTGGTGGTCGAAGTGGAGAAGGGAATTGAGGAGGTCGTTGAATGCGGTGCAGTTTAAGTCGCATTGGGAGTGCTTCTTTGGGTTTGGGAACGAAGGTGGAATTAGGGTCCATATTGGTTGTATCAAGAAGGAACAAGAAAGGGGAACGGTTAAACAATTCACAGGAAATAAAATACGATACTTTCATTCATATTTTCCTTCTCAAATGAGGTACATTTATATAAGCATAAGCAAGAACTTATACTTAAAAATAGGAAACAACTTAAAAACAAAAAACAAACTTTTTATTTAAAACTTATTCCTAACTAAGTGCAACAATAATTTAAATTCAAATTTTATCTTCAACACTCCCTCTCACATTGGCTCATGAATATCACTCATGTCCAACGTGTTAATGACTTCGGCAAACACTCTTCCACGTCTAACACCATAGCCAAGAATCACCATGGGACATCCTAGGATACCTTCATACACAACATTAGTTTGAGGAGAGGGGAGAGTCTGATACATAGAGGAGAGAATCCGATACAGAGAGGAGAGAGTCCGATACAGAGAGGAGAGCTGCATCCCAAATTTGATGGCAGATTCAACGCGGATAAACCGCTGCATCAACGGGGGGCTCATGGAGTCAATAAGCCAGCTTTTCACCCGTTTATTTTCAGTGACCGAGTTATCATAGGTTGGGTCATTAATGGAGGGTTTCGTCATTGTGCCAGTGAGATACCCTAATTTGTTTCGAGCTCCAATACGCATGTCCATTAGCTGGGACCAAAGAGGGTAGTTAGAGTCATCAAGAATAATAGTGATAGGAAAGGAAGAATTGTCTTGCTGAATGATAATATTGGAGGACGGAGAAGAGGTGGTAAATGGTGAGGAGGTGAAAGCATTATCCATGGCTAAATTGAGAATTTAAGGATTGAAAACCGTACTAAAGTGAATACAGGTGTTCCCAAAATTAAACACACAGGTTAAAGAAGAGATTTTTAGGGGTTGCCGGTGACCATGGCGGTCGGCCACCGATAGACAACAAAGACAAAGTAGTAAAGGATCAGAAAACCTGCCCTGATACCATGTTAAACAATTCACACGAAATAAAATACGATACTTTCATTCGTATTTTCCTTCTCAAGTGAGGTACATTTATATAAACATAAGCAACAACTTATACTTAAAAGTAGGAAACAACTTAAAAACAAAAAACAAACTTTAAATATTTAAAACTTATTCCTAACTAAGTGCAACAATAATTTAAATTCAAATTTTATCTTTAACAGGAACCAATTTCCATGTGAAATGAAAAAGGTGTGAAAAGCTTGTGTGAACGGTGAAGAATTTGGAAAAGAGAGAACATACTGATTTTTTTTTTCTGTAAAGAAATCTCGAATCCCAGTAAAATTCATTTAATAACTATTTTATTCTTATAATAAGTGTAAAATAAATATAAATATATTATATTACAAACAAACACTATATTTAAAAATAAATTTATTTTATTAAATTATAATTTAAATTTTAATAATTTTTTTAATTTTTTTAATTTTTTATTCTTTATAAATATTTTCACAATTAAATATAACATTAACAATTATTATTTTATATTATTTTAAAAACTAGGGATATTTTGATAATCTTTAATTTCTTTTAATTAAACAATTTTTTTAAATTTGTCACATCAATTACATCTTACACAAATTCTCACAAACTTTACTTCTAAATCCACTCTCAATTACCCACACATCCACTAAAAATAAAATAAAATTATCCTCTAATTACTCAAATCCATTCAAATCATCTCTCTCAAATCATTTCTCCCAAATCCCTACAAACAAACAAAGCATAAAGTTTTGTCATAACTACAAGAATTTCCTCCTCAACCTAGGCAATATGATAAGAAACTTTAACATGGATCATCCTTCGTTTCTACCGTGTCATCATCAACAACAAATTGTCATAAAATCTTTTTATTAGGGTGAACAAAATTATAAACAAAGACAAAATGTTAGATCAACATTGATATAAAGTATAATAGCAATAAAAAATGTAATACATGTACCTATGCTGAAGAGTGACATGACCATATATTTACATCAAGCTAAAAATGTGTTTAAAGCCTCCTAATAAATTGAACCTCTATATTTGATAAAAGTATTTAAGCTTCATCAACCACTATTAACACCATGGATGGTGTTGTCTAATTGGGAGTGACTGAAAGAGACTCATAATTCTCATCAAACTCTTATTGCAAGGATATCCGAATTTGAGTGAATTTTCTTTTAACTACACCTTTGTTTTATTTAAGGCATCCTGCTGCAAGGGTTGGTATTTCACGATGTTGGTGGACTAAAGTAATCTTTAGGTCCAAATGCCCCACCAGTATCTCGCACATCTCTTGGTTGCTCTGTTCTTCTTGTTTGGATGGTGGAAAAAGAGAAGAAGACACCTTAAAACGTTTTGCCAGACTATATGAGAAGTAAGCTCATGGTAGATCGAGCTCAAAGAAAGAGGCCGTGTATAGTTAGTAATTTCATGTCAGAAGCATGAAGCTTGATTTTTCTTGCTTCGATGGAAATGATGTGTTGCAATGGATCCTCAAAGTAAAACATCTCTTTAATTATTATCATACTTTAGAGGATCAATGTTTAACCATTCTTGTCGTTCACATGAGCAAAGATGTTGTCCCAAGTGTTCGGTTCCATCCTTCTTAGGAGTCTCACCACCAACCTATTTCATTTTGCACCACTTGTAAGGGTTGCGCCACTGAGAGGTTTCTATCGTTGTAAAGTGTTACTGTTCACTAATAGTGGGTGGGAAGAATGGTGTCTATGGTGGTGGCTGAGAATGTCGTCTCTGGTGGTGGCTGGGAACGACATCATGACAGTCCCGTATGAAGCCCACCACAAAGTATAGCGAGGAGGCGTGGGTTGAGCGACGAGGTGGTACTAACAGAGAAGCTCCTTTAGGGTGATAATGGAGGCCCAAAAATAACTATTATTCAAAAAGCACAATTGGAACTAGGCGCCAGAGAAAGAAGAACTAGAACGAAAGAGAAGAAAAAAAAAAGTTGTCGGCTTTGAATTCGTCCCATAATTTAAGGAGGAATCATGACACATTGGGCAATGGTACAATGACACGCCTACGTGGTAAAAACATTCAAATGACACACTACTTTTCACCTTTTTCTTCCAAAATTAGTCTTTTATCTTCAATAAAAATTAAAAAGAAGTGGAAGTTCCACTTCTTTGTAATTTTTATTGAAGATAAAAGACTAATTTTGGAAGAAAAAGGTGAAAAGTAGTGTGTCATTTGAATGTTTTTACCACGTAGGCGTGTCATTGTACCATTGCCCCTGACACATTTTTTTTTTACTTTTTTATAAGGATAAAATAATAATAAAATGGTAAATTTTTGTAGTTTTTTAAGAAAAGAAAAAAATAAAAAAAAAATTGTTTGACAAGCCTGAGAAAAATACATTTATTTGACAAGATACTTAATAATATAATAATATAATTATGATTTTAAATTAAAAAAATAATACAATTATAATTAAAATATTATTATTTTTGCTGTTATATGAATGTTTTTATTATTTTTTGCGTGTCAAAGTATTATTACTGGTAGAAAAATGATACTTTGACATACATAAATTTTTTATATTCATTTGATATTATCATGTTTTTTATTTCTTTTTTTTTTTATTTTCAAAAACTATAAAAATTTATTCTTTTATGACCATTTTACTCTTGTTAAATATGTGAAATGAATGTCAATACGTGTCATATCACCATTATTTTAAAAATAAATAAAGATGATATAAAATGAATGTAAAAGATTCAGTTGTGTCAAAGAATTTTTTTTTTTTTTTTTATCTAAGACCGATCTATTTTTGCATCTTTCTACTTTAGAAGTTAACATAAAAAATAACAATGTATACTATAATTTTTTATATTTATTTTTAAATATATTGTATACTCTAAAATTTAATCTTGTAAAAAATGAATAAATTATTAAGTCACTCTATGATAAAATAGTTAATTTTAAATTTTATTTCAACCATTCAATAGTTAAATTTAAACATTTAACAATTTAATTTTAATATTTAAAATTTAGATATCTAAATAACACGAATGTCATTTTAAGGATGAACAAAAATGATTTAATTGAAATATTAATATATTTGTGTGATTAAGAGCTAAAAAATAATTGTGGTATCAATTTCAAAAACAAAATAAAGGTTTAAATCACTACCCATTATAAATAATAATATAATCAAATATAAAACTCTCAAACACAAAACCACTCATAAATATCACCTTATGCACTAGCGTCATCCTTAACCTAAGCACTTCATCACCATAATTCACTAATTCACCATATTCTTTTCTAATTTGTAATCATATAATCATAGTTGCGATTATAAATAATATGACAATTCATCGTAGTTATATGTACAATAGCCTTTTTGAGTAAAACATTACTAGCTTCTGAATCTCGTCACTATAATTCATAAAACCTCATTCTCCGAAAAAATTAGTGGCTAATTAAATGTAATCTATTTAAAAATAAAAGTTTTAAACAAATTAGAAGTCAATTAAAAGATTGTGTTCTAATTCTGTTCTATACTGATAACAACCACCAAGATGTTCAATTTTATAGTTAATTCTAAAGAAGTTATTTTCTTCCCATTACACTTCCATATTTCACTAAAATAATTAAAATTCCATACAAAAATAACGAAACAATTTTAATGTAGACATCAAATTAATATTAAGAATAACTAAAATGTGAATTTAAGTCTCACCTTAGTAGAAATAACAAAGTTAAAAATCATAATAAAAAAAAATACTCAAAAATAATGTCTTGAAGTCTTGAGTTAAAAATGGTATATCATCCCTCTATATAATTGAACTAAAGTTACATATATATATATATATATATATATATATATATTAATTACATAAAGATTATCTCAACATGATTCCAATTTATTCTTAACCTTAAGTATTTTCTTTCATACAAAAGGTATATTTTAGTCATGACTCTTCTTGAGAAACTAAAATTTATTCATTTTAAGTTTTACCTTACCAAAAAAAAAACTCCAAAATATTAAAACTCAATTAAATCCAGAAAAAAAATGTTCAAAGTTCCAATTGTCATGTATATTAATAGGATATCGTATTTGTAATAATAAAAAAAAGAAGAAGCTATCTTCTATGTAACATTTTCTAAATAGGAGAATTAACAGTTAATTAATATTCTACTAGTTATATTCTTGAAATTTTCGTAAAAATAGAATATATTCGTAAATTAAATTATTTATGACTAAATCTACAAAAGATATTCTTTTAATTATTCCACTTATCGTTTTCTCCTTGTTTAAAATAAGTTAAAGGGTAATGCTCCTTCAAATCTAGTACTACCGTAAACATGGATTAGAATTTGAAAAAAAAAAAAAAAGTGAACAACCACAAAACTTCAAAATATATAACTAATTCTAGAAAAAATATTTTCAATTGATTTCAATAGTTATTTACTTACATTACATAGAAATTTGAAGAAGAAACAAAAAACTATGAATTTCCAAAAATAAAAACACGAACTAAACCCTAAGTTTAGACAATTTTTGAAGCTAATATAATCCATATACTTCTTTTAATAGTTTTGTTAGTTTTTAAAGTTCCTTGAAATTCTTCCAATATATATATTATATATATTATATAATGAGCTCCAAGTATTATTCCCTGTAAGAACCCATTCAATTTTCATTCAAGGTCACACCCCATAAGTCCAGTTGGATTTTTTTTTTAAATGTTGTGCTATAGGAATAAAACAAGCACAAAAAAGTAGAAAGTACATTATATTATATTTATTTTATTAATTAGGTCAAATAATATTAGGAAACAAATAGGAAAGAATTGAAAAAAGTAGAAATGATTTTTTATTTATTTATATGACCAAATTATAGAAATATTACCAAAATTCTCATTTTACAAGTTAATTTAGTGCAATTGAATAGGGAAATAAATAAGGAAAACTGAATAATTTTTTTTTTTATTTCTGCATTAAGTATATCCTATAATTAACAAATCCTTTTTCTTCTATAGATCTAAACATTATCTACTTTACATTGTAACATCAACAAATCTTATCCATCAAATAAGACGGTAAGGTGAGTGTTATATTCAAATAAAACGTATATGATAATTATTATTTTCATAGTTTTTATTATGTTTATTTTTATCTTTTATTTTCATTTTTATTATTATTTTAAATAATTAAAAATTTTTTAGATAATTTTGAAAAAAATAATTATTTAAATTTTAGTTGTGAAATATTATGTAGATAAGTGGAGGTATCATAATAGAATTGAACAATATATTAATGATTATTGATTATAATGCATTCAAGTACAAATTTTCAAGTCCAGCCATTTCATCCTAGTTTGTCCAACAAGTTAACTTAATTTGTCCAACGAGAAAGCTCAAGTTGTTCAGCGACTCTATCTCACCTAATGACCAACACATTATGAAAATCTTTAAATAGAACTTGTCATAGATTAAAATTACAATCTTTTGCAAAAAGCAACTAACCCTAAAGAAGAGACAATAGATGCACATTATGAAGACTGAAGACACTCATATTCATTATTTTTATCATTTATACTCATATTCACTATTTTTATCATTTATCCTTTTTTCATTAGGGTTAAACATAATGTATTTTATTCTTTGTGATTTATGTCATGTAATATATTTCTTTTCCATTACTTTTATTTTATATTTTTGCTCTTAATTACATGATTCACTAGTAATAAATAAGTCTTTAACGTTTCACGTTCAACCTTAAAAAACAAAAAAACCAAAGTTAAAAATGACCGGTAACATTTTTGTAAATAAAAGTTCAATTACGATGTCAGATTTAGACTTGTCCGACATCAATTTGTTATTAGACGTCGGATATTGATAAGTCTGACGTCATATTGGGTAAATTTCGCTAAAATCCTTGGCGCGAAGGTGAAAATACATTTACGTATGACGTCGAATGTCCTAGTTTCTTACCTCAAAAGGTTATAAGACGTCGAATATTGAAAGGTCTGATGTTATATATTAGTGAATTCAATAAAAATTTGGGCGGGAGATTGAAAATTCTTTTACTTTATCTTAGCACGAGACCCTCTTTTCTGCTCAAACTTTTCTCGAACGAAGCTTGGCGACCAACACATGTAATCTTTATTTCATTTTATACAAAGTCATGTTAATTAACTACTTTAGGTATGATTTTCATTTGTTTTGGCCGACTATTTTGATGTTCTCTTTCATAGGCGCATTCTCTTTTCTCTCTCACTAACGACAAAATTTTATTCCATTGAACTCACTCTCAAAAATGTTAGTTTTCATTTTCGTTTTCAAGAACTTGTTTGTTGTATTGTTGAACTTATTTGTTGTTCATATTATACTACACGTTATACATCCAAGCTTTAGGGTAAATTTGAGAGTATACTCAAAACAACTCTGAATGACTTGAAAGTTTGTTCAAAGCACTAAAATATCATGAGAAGCTCCCACAAAAAAATTTAGATCAAAATTCAAAGTTTAAGTATGTGAAATATTTTTGCAAAGTTAGAAAAAATAAATAAAAAAAAGTTGACGAAAAATAGAAAATGAAATTTTTTTAATATCTAGAAGGAACAGTCGACTATGTTGGTTGCTACGTGATTGAAAATTTTTTTCTATCCCACATCCATATATAATAATAGCAAATTAGCCAACCAGAACAAATGTTATGATCGTTTAAAGACCTATCAGAGTTCACTTTCTAAATAATTTTTATACTTCATAGAGACCCAAAGTAAGGGCTCGTGGTGTTTTTCCTTGAACTAAGGGTTTAAGGAGTGAAAAAAGAAAAATCCAACCAAAACAAATAACCATAGATATCAAAGTAGGTTAATACTACTATTGTCATAGTTTTTATGCTTTTGCTTATAGTTCATAGTTAATACTGTATAAAATACCAAAGCTGGATTACATTTATTGTTTTTCTACATTTTAGGTCTCGTAGAGTTGTAAAAATGGATCACAATTTATTTTTTTTTTAAAAAAGTTTATTAACATCGAAAAATGACAAAAGAAAGACTTTAATTAACATTAGATGTTGCTTTATGTCTGACGTCAATTGATGTCGAATTTTTTAATTCCGACATCAATTTAATGTCTTTCAATATGATATTGGTATTATTTTAGACATTAAAGATAAAAAACAGAGACGTCAAAACCCCTTTTTACACTAATGATTATTAATTGCTTATTTAAGGTATTTGATTATTCGAAAATATATTTTAAAAACTGATTTTTGAATAGAACAACTAGATTTTGTCTCTAGATATAAATTTTAATAAATTAGTCATGATAAGCATCTGAATTTAATACAAACTTATAATAAAAGCATTTAAAGAATTAAATTTTTGTTAATAAAATTTAAACTTGTTTATAAGACATTGTAAGATATTGGAAAATATTTTAAATTGAAATGGAACAATCAATAAATTTTGTCTCTAAACATAAATTTTAACAAATTAATTATTATAAACATCTCAATTTAATACAAACTTATAGTAAAAGTATTTAAGCAATTAAATTTTTATTAATAAAGTTTAAACTTGTTTATAAGACGACCTAGTTAACTTACTGAATAAATGTCTGACAGAAAAGTTAGAATTATATTATTTAGTATTTTTATATTGAATCGTAACATGAAACTATAATTTGGTAAATTCTCTACTATTTTCCTTCATAAATTTAATTGATTTCAAGTTATCTTATTAAAATTCAATATTTTTCATTACTTCAACGTTTTTAGTGTTAATAAGTGTACTGTTATTATCGTTTTATTTTTTTTCTTCTACACTCTGTCAATGGTTACTAGCTTTTCGACATTTTATCTTCATTCGAACAGCATCGTCGAACTATTTAGGTCATTCCACATTTCTCTGCTTTCAACTACAAAATAGAAACTACTAGCTGTAGTTTCGAAATAGGTAGCATCTAGCTACTTAATTTGTAAAGTTGACTTGTGACCATGAAAAAAAAAGAAAGAAATTAAAGTAACAGCTGAATCAAGTATCAACTAAAACTAGAGTCTTACATGTTACTACTAACGCAAATTTATTAGAAAAACGTATTATAACATCACTTTACGTAAGAAAACAAACCAATAGTCCAACATGCAGATACTGATTTTGAAGTTCTACCATACCCTGACATGATCACAACAACAAACACGAACCTATATTTATATATAGTTTTAAGTTTGTGTGTGTGTATATATATATATAATATATATATATATATATATATATATATATGTGTGTGTGTGTGTGTGTGTGTGTTTTGATGGTAATTAGTAATGTGTGAAGAACAAGTTATGCCTCATGGGATTCTTTTTTAGCTTCCATTGACTTTCTTACAATCTAATCTGATTTCTCCCTGGCTTCCTGTTAAGGGGCTAATATTACCCATGTTAATCATGGACTGAGCAAAGGCTTGGAAGAAGGCGGTTTGGTTGTTGGCGAAGTTGTTGACGATGGATATTGTGGCGGAGCCACTGGTGGAAAAAAGTTCTTGGTCTGTTTGAAGAAGACCCTGATTGTTGAGAAGATTTTGGAAGTAGTTGTTGTCGAAGGTGTCTGGGGAAGAAGGGTCAAGGTTGTTCAGAGTGTTCCCGCTTCCATTTTGTGGACAGTTTTGCTGCAGGGTTGCTAAATAGCTTGAGTTCAGCGTGGGATCAGGGCTACCCGTGCCACTGAAGTTGAACAGCCTCTGGTTGAAAAACCTGCACTGTGCACGACCAAAAGTGTGTGCACCTTTGAAATCAAACATTAGTTAATGAACAAATCATTGTTAAAAGTGAGTGATACAAGTTGTTATTAAATGCAGTAAGTGTTGGAATGCAGAAGATTACCAGATAATGCAACGAGATCAGTTATGTTTAATCCAACGGCAGCAAATTTTGCTGTGACATTGGCCAAGCTTTCAGTTGGAGCAGGAATGGAAGTGTTAGCACCAGATTGGTTTGCAATCAAACCGTCCCTTCTGCCTAGTAGTACGGTCCATGAAGGTCCTCCTCCCTGCAAATATTTTGGTTTTCATGTGTGGGAAAATTCTTTGTTGTTGTTCTTACAAGAAATTTGATAAGGTAAGGAGGATTATAAGAACTATAATAACAAGATTACCAAAGACACAGAAGCTTCAGCAGCAAGAGCAAGAATATCAGCACAAGATACAACACCAGGGCATGAATTTTCAAGAGATGTCTTTATGTTGTCGACTACGTTGAAGCCACGAGCGGAATTATTGTTGGGGCCTGCATTTTTCTCGCTCAGTGTTATGTTCCCACCTTGGTCTAACAAAAGAGACCCATCACATCCCTGAAACTCAAAAGTATATATTTATCTGATATCTGACAGTGCATGATGATACCAAAATCAAAACGAATTGTGCTTCTTGAAATGTGTACATTAACAAAGCAATCATGAAAATGAAGACGAGTTAGGCTGGCAGCAATACGAGTATCAGATTGCAGAGCCTGCTGAATAACACTGCTCACGATGGAAGAGACGTTAGGGCATGTGGTGGAGTAGAAGGTTGAACTCAGTTGAGCATTTGATGGATGAAGAAAGATTGTGAGCACTGAGAAAATGGTTGTGGTGAGAAGGGAATGAGTTAAAGAAGACATATTTGATGACTTGTTGTATATTCTTCTCTATTGGTTTTAGCAAATAATGCATGGAATCTAGGTGGCATATATATAAGAAAGTATACGTCTTTGAAAAATTTATAATTTGCTTGTAGATAAAGTTTTCACTGTTACATTACTTGCAAGCATATGCTAGCCAAAATCCTAAAAAATAGGATTTGTAGTAATCATTAGGTGCACACAACGGACGTTGAAAGGAAAATTCAAACCATAATGATTACCACTTTACTACCTTGCGCTACTTTGAGTCCATATTTGGCACCATATATAAATATATGCACTTTATCAGTTAAATGTCATAAAACCTGCATGAAGTGATTGAATGGAAACACATGATATCTCTGCTAAACGTTTGTCAAAATAAATGATGTGAACAAAAGAAAGCTAGAAATTTTGGAGATTAAAAGTTGTCAATGCTTTTCATATGTTTTAGTCTATTCTAGAATTCTATTTTTGCTTTTTCCATATTTAAGCGTTGAACTGTTACAATAAGATTATTGGCTGGGGTTTAATATTGAAAATGAAAAAGATAGAAAATTCTAAGGGCCATGTTTCTTGTGGTAGGAAAATTATTAACGAGCTAAACGTTTGATAGGTACTACGTCTAAGTCAGCAATGGGAAAACAAAACATTAAGGTACAACATCTAGTCACTGATGTGTGTAACCAATAGAATCATGTCTGCAATCAGTGAGGAGCATGTCGTAATGTAATTTTTCCACTTGTAGATGCTTTTGAAATTGCATGTTATGTATCATTGAAGAATAACAAACATGTTATTAGTGTGGTTTATATATGTTCTTGCAAAATGTTCTCATAATAAATATGATGATGGCAAGACAAAACAGTAAAATAGTGCAGTAAGGTAATGTAATTTAATCAAAATAAATTGATAAATGCAAGTTATTTAGAAGGAATTTTTTGTTAAGCTCTCTTTCAATCTATAGAGTATTATTCAATCCTTCTCATTTATAGGTTCTTCTCAAGCGAAAAGTCATTGTGATAAATATGCTCAAAATAAATATGAACAAAACTACAGTACTCTCAATGTAATAAAACGGCTCCAGAAGCATCAACAATACTCTCAATTTCCTTTTTAACTCTATATATACAAGTTCTCCCATAGAAAATCCTCTGATACATACTTTCCAAACACAGTTATCTATGTTTAAATGAGTGCAACAAAGTTTTAACTTTTTCTCCAATTAAATGGACATCAAAATTTTATTATCAAGTTCATGCTAACATAAAACTTCTTTTAACATTCAATTTTATTATTTCTACATTTTCTATAAACTCATTAAAATGACATCTCATCAATTCAAAGAACATCCAATATCCATCCACAATAAACAAAGAGGGTGGAGGAAGTTAGTCCTAATAAGAACTTAGCCTCTGTTCGCATGAACAAATTTAACTGTTAATGCGGATTTGAGGGCGAAGAAATGCATATTGTTTCATGTTTGTTTGAGAGAAAAAGTGCAGAACGACAACGACGGATTTGCAGGATGGATACATTTTTTATCACCCGCAATAGAAGAGAGATTAGGAGGGATTTACAGGAAAAAGTCATATTTGCCCTCAATGTTTGATTAAATTTCATGTCTCAGTATTTGGTTGAGCATAAGTAAGGTTTGCATCCGGCCATTCACCCATCACCATCTTCTTGTCTTTGATCTCATTGGACTGATTATTAAATATTTTATGTTTTTACTCTTTTAATTTATTTTTTTTTATTTTTAGTGTATCCCATTAACTTTTAAAAGTTTATTTTGATGCTTTAAACTTGTAAATTGGTTTATCTTAGTGTTTTTGGTAATAGATATAATTTATTTAATTTATATTAATTTACTACTTCATATACATTTAAAAATAAATTCATTTTACTAAATTATAATTTTTTTACTTTTTAAAAATTATTTTGAATAATAACTTTTAACTTTTTACTCTTTATAAATATTTTTACAATTAAATATAACATTAACAAATAACACTTTATATCACTTTAATAACTAGGGACATTTTAGTAATTTTCAATTTCTACCAATCAAACAATTTTTTTAAATCTATCACATCAATCAAATTCTACACTAATTCTCACAAACTTTACATCCAAATCTACTCTCAGTTACCCACAAATCCACTTAAAAAAACAACAAAAAAATTACCCTCAAATCCATTCAAATCATCTCCTCCAAATCATCTCTCCCAAATCACCTTATAAGAACAAAGCCTTACTCTTGGTATTCCTACTTGTATTTAATGGTATTTATTTATTCAAACAGATAAATATATTTTTTCACTTCAGTTCAATATGACAATAATCGTAATTGCATTAGTAAATTAATGAAACAAAAATGTTAATTAAGAACCTAGCGTCTAACTCAATTAAAATAATATCTTTGAAATTTCTGCAATAAAATAGTATATATAATATATATATATATATATATATATATATATATATATATATATATATATATATATATATATATATATATATATATATATATATATATGGGTTAACTAGTGGGTGAAGGGAGCAGTTCACCCTCAAAATTTTACTAGAAACTCAAATTCATCTAGATTGTTGGTAGAAACACTATTAGTGGTAAATAACTTTTATGCCCAAAAGTTGAGTCAATATACTTATAGAAATAAGATAATCAAATTTTAATTATATAAATTTGTATTGAGATTCAAACGATAAAATTACTCTTTTTTTTTTACAGAAAAGTTTAACTTATACTTAAAAAGTCATGTATAATTCTATTATTATAACATTTTTATTTATATAAAATAATTAAGATTTATTTATGTAATAATAACTTGTTGTGTGTGTATATGAAAGCAATTTCTTATAAAGAAAAATTCAGTGTTCGGAGTCATTATCAGAAATATGTATTAAAAAATGTTAAAAAGATACTATTTCTTGTCTCTTTCTGTCGTTAGTTTTTTCCTGGAAATCACATTCAAGTGTATTAATCTAATCACCAGGATAATGTTATAATGAACAAAATTTACTTACTCTTTTTTTTTATTATTTATAAGCCTTAAATTAGTAGTTACTTGATGATGTACATCAGTATAATGACTAGCGATATCATAAAGACAATCTATTTATCGGGGATAAATGCGTATTTTTTTTTCAGGTTAAAGAAAATAATAATATCGCTCAATATTTATAATTATCAACTAAATTAAATATTTTTCTTAATCCTAAAGAATCAGACTCGGACTCCTATAAGATAAGAACACGAAATTTTTTATTTTTTAAGCCACGTCTAGGATACTAAGTAGTATTTATCTTGCTAATTAAAATAATATTATTTAACCACCGTACAGCATTCGACTAATATTTAACTATGTTGATATACGAACAAAATGGAGTTCGAGGCTTTTGCAAAAGATTTTAATACAAGCTTTATAGACAAAAAAAAAAAGTGATTAAAAACAAATTAATTACTGATGTGAGCAACAAATTTTGACAGAAAAAATGTAATAGGTAAAGATGAAGACAGAAAGACAATTACTAGTATTCCAAAATTCTAGAAGATTTTTAATCTTAAATAGAACTTATTTGGATTTTAGAAAAGAGTAATTTTATTGTATACTGAATATTGTGCCTCTAGTCTATCACATTTAATTGAAGTTTGAGATCAAAATTATTGTGATGGTTTTAAAAATATAGTAATAAAAGTATGGGGTGGTAATTTAACTCTAAATAGACTTATGCTACACTGTCATTACATAAAAAATTTATTAAAAAACCAGAGGATCATATTAAAACCTATGATAATATTATATTATATCCATAAATAAAAAATACTTATTATGAAAAAAAAACTAGATAAATATATCGATAAAAAAAATAATAAAACAATGCAACAACATGTATGATAGTGTTAATTTATAAAACGATAATACGTTTCAAAAATATATTTTGAAGAATCTCATTCTCATTGAAATAAAATTAATAGTATAAAAAGTCATACCGGTAGGCATATATATCCATTAAACTCAGGAAATTGCAAATGCGTATAATAGTAGGTTATGCATTTTTTAAAAGAATTTGGTGTTGATATATTAGCGTTAAAAATACAAGTATAAAATAAGAGTGGAGATAATTAATGCAATTTTATAAGTGCGATTAAAGAGTTTGATGTGGATGACGTGATAAGTCTGGCTAAGTTTGGGTTCGAAGATTGCGTGCCATTCACTATTAAAATAATAATAATAGCATACACATTTTCACATTTATTTATTTGACACATAATATAAGAATAAAATAATCTAAAAAATGAAAAATTTATAGTTTTTCAAGAATAAAGAAGATAAAAACTAAATAAGATAAATAAATGTAAAAAATTTAAGTGTGTCAAAAAATTATTTCTCTTATAAAAAGTTGATGAAGATATAAATTACAAGCTGTCATATATACATTACTAAAATATGTTGTTAAAAGAACTTTTTCCGTTATAGAATTTGACGAGAATTTCAAGACAAGTAGATTGTAAAGTTGACATAAACAAAAACAAAGTGTGGCAGACACAGAATGTACCAAAGTAGATGGAGACATGAAATTCTAATTTTCATGTTCAGCATATTCTTTCGCCAATAGCAGCTTATCTTTAATGGATTCATCATTAACTTCAAGAGAGAAAGTCACGATATTATTTTCTTTTTTTTATTAACTTGTTGATGGTTATTGAGTAATTTGTAAAGATAGGATTACTCTCTATCTCTTTCCGTAAAGTCATTCAATGATCTTTTTTAATCTTGTTTTGTTTCTTCTTTTTAACAGACTCCAATATCTTTCTTTCTATTCTTAGGTCCTTTGTTCAATAATATTTGTTCAATGTTTAATTTTGAGACAATAAACCATAACATTTATACTATTAACTTTAAAGTAATATAAAGGATTGTAATTTCATGTTTTTTTCAAGTTTATATAATTTTGGATTACTTATGTTTTCAATTTTTAAACTATAATGCACTTTTTGGAATTGGTCTCCATTTTTAAAGTTTATTCTATTTTATCTCTATATTTTATGAACAAATGAATAAAGTACTCATTATTTAATAATGTTAACTTTTTTATGAGAAATGATGTCATATATTGACATATTTGTGTCCATGTATATGTAACATATGTTTTTCTCTCCTTTTCTTTCTTACCTCATCCTTCTTGTCATTTGCCATGATGAGAGTGAAAAAGGAAAAGAGACAAGAAGAGTGAAAAAGGAGAGGAACGACAAGAAGAAAATATGTTTTATAAATTAGTTAGAAATTGACGAGAAGAATAGAAAAAGAAAGAAGAGAAAATGGTGGTGGAGGAGGATGAGGAAGAGGAGACGACAATGACGATAGTGTTGAGGACAACAATGACGACGATGACAAGAAAAAAGGAGGAGGAAGAGGAGGAGCTAGAGATGGTGGAAACAAGGACGACAATGACATTAATGACGATGACAATAGAAGACAGTGACCACTTCGATGACGAACAACGACAGAGGAAGACAAGAAGGAGGTTGAACACTACAAGAATTTTCATAATTACCAAAAAAAATTTACTAGTAAAAATAAATATGTCAGTAAACCAAAGTTTACTAAGGATTTTACTAACAAATTTTAGAATTTGAATTACTAACGAATATTTTCGTTGATAATTAATTCATTTGTAAAGTCCATATATAAGATCTCTCAATAAATTAGAACTTGTATTTTAGATAGATATTTTTGTCGTTAATGTATCTAATGATTAGTTATGTTGGTAAAGTTGGTTGAAAATTTGTAAATTCCTATTACTGATAAATTCCATCTAGAATGAGTTGCAAATTTTCCGCTAACTCTGTTCAGACTTTTTAATATATTAAAGAGAGACAGGTGAGAACAACAAGAAAAAAAGAAGAGAAGAAAAAGTATAAGGAGGAAAGGAAGGAGTAAATAAAAGGAAGAGGAAGAGGAGGCATAACAAAGATAAGTCAATGGTGATGATGCACTGAACGATGGCACAACAACGGTACCGGATGGAGTTGGAGGAGGAGAAGGAAGAAAGAGAGAATTGAAAGAAGAAAATAAGGAGGAAAATGACGTGAAAGAGAAAGAGCTTAAGGTTGCAATAGTAGATACCATAATGGTGATAGTGGTGAGCTATAACCAACCAAGAGGAGAAAAAAGAATAGGATGAAGAAGAAAATAAAAAGAAAATTAAGAGAAAGATAAGGACGAAAAAGAAGAACCAATCGTGACCTTTACTGACAACCATAATCTGTTAGTAATTATCGATGGATCATTTTTCATTGATAATTACTGATGGATTTCGTGATCCATCGATAAAATTTATCGATAACCATTTTATCAATGGTTTTTCTATCATCGATAATCTATCGGTAAACTTAAATTATCGATAAATTTTTGTTACTACTATCAAATTATGTATGTCCATAATATGCAATTTTCTTATAGTGGAAGAAGACAAAGAATAAAAGATAAAGGAAAAAGAAGAAAAGAAATAGAAGATCAATTCACGATATGTACCAACGTATTTTTACCAACGAAAAAAATTCATTGATGGTTGATGTATATTTACCAATGAATAATTATTTACACACAATTACTCGAACCTATTACTTACACATTAAAGGAAATATAGAAGAATAATAAACAAAAGATATGAAACGAATACACATGTTGACATCTAAGCTTTCAATCAAAAGGGAGGAGGGATTACATTATCATCCTATAATGAGTAAGAAAAGTATTGTCAAACAAGGTAATGAAAGCTAACTAATTTTTTTCTTATGATACATTTTTTGTAATAGTTTTATTTGGATTAAATTATATATTTTTGTTTTGGTTAAATAAAGCTTATAATTTGCTAGGTGATATTCTTTTATGTGCGTGTTGAAATGGGGTAAAGCTAAAATGATTTTAGCAAATCCGGTTGTTGTTTTTTTATTTATGTGTCTATTTATTTGTTAAAGATAAATAATATATAGGTATTCGTATGTTATGAAATTATTTTTTTAGTGGTTATTTTATTTTGTTCAATTTATATAATAATATGGGTTTTGTATAATTATTTTTAGTTTATTTGCGATTTGTAGTTTTATTAAAAATATTATGAAAATAGTTAATGTATAAATTTAATTACAAATGATAGAATTTGAAATTTTTTTGTATATATTTAGTTTATTATATATAAACGTAGAGTATGATATTTTATTATATGATTAGATAACATATCGCATATGAATTATTTTTATTACATATACATACAATACAACATAATAATTTGTAAGTACATATTATAAATGAAAATTTTTTATATGCAGTATTTTTTTTCAAATATATAATATGAAATGCATATATTCTAAAAGTTAACCGTGTTTTTGCACTAGTGTGTGATGGTATGAATAAGAAACGTGCATCTTGACTAGAGGTGAGGGGGCTCTTGGAGTTGACCCTAAGGAGATTTTGGGAGCTAATATCGAGAAATTGATTGGTTAGACTTGAAGATCTCGTCGTGGGGATCACTCAGACGGTCTCTAATATTCAAACATATGAACAAGAGATGAGAATTCTTAGAGAGGAGTTAGAAAACTCTACAAAAGTGATTTCTAAAAAATTGTGTATTTTAAAATAATGGAGTTCGTTTCTCACAAAACTATTTATATTAAAACCTTTTAATAATAAATTAATTGAGTCTTATTATTTTTAAACCATTATCACTTCTAAAATATCATTTTCTATATCTTTACATCTATTACCTATATTTCATAGAGTAATAATACCATGACACACTTTTACATTCATTTGACACATAATATAAAGGTAAAATGGTCCAAAAAGTGTAAAGTTTTATAGTTTTTCAAAAAAAAATAGAGTAAAAAATAACTAAGGATAATGTCAAATGAATGTAGAAAATTTAAGTGTGTCAAAAAATTATTTCTTTATTTCATATTCATAGAAAAAGAAAAGTTACTCTAATATTTAAAAGCACCAATCACATAAAAGAGATGCTCCTAGGATAAAGAAACAACAAAATGTCATTAAATATAACTAAAGAATATTCAAATATTTGTTATTCTTTTCACTTTAAGAATTTTGTGCTATCAAAAAATTGATATCCATTTTAAAAGATAATCCAGAATTATTTAATATTTGGAAAGTCCTTTTTTTTATAAAATAAGATTATGTAAAAAAAAAAGTTGTTGTTAAAAATCAAAATTAAAACAAAATAAAAGTGCAATTTTATCATAAAATATTATATATTTTAAAAAGTAAATTAATATAATTTTTTTATCGTTGATATCATTTTATATCAATAAAAAGTTATATTTCTTAAAACCTAAATGCAAAAATATCAAGTAAAGTACGACAGAATAAAAATTAAAAAATATAATATTTTAATATTTATATAATTGCACTAAAATAGAACAGATACAGCTTTTATAAGATACTGAGGTACTATGTCCCCTACTTCCTTATCATTCTGTCACTGAAAATACATAAATATGGTCAGACTTATTTGATTTTGAGCACATAACGAGAGAAAAAACAAGGTAGGTTAGGAATGGAAAATGTTTTATGTTTGTTTCGTCTAATGAATAATGAATGGGTTAAAACATTTATTTTTTGGGGGTAAACCTTTTAATTGATATAAAAAAAAATGCAAATTTTACTTAATGTTTTTTTCAATTTGAATTGGATAAAGTTGTAAATTTCTAATGCTTAGGGCCTAAAATGAGCTAGGCCTTGAACTGCTTTAAGTCCATTTGGACTTACTATTATGTCATAGAAAAAAAAAAATAAGCGAATAAGAATGGGCTTTTGTTGCACCTCCCAATTTAATAACTATCCCTTTCTCCTTACATATATTTTCTTTAACAAAAATAAAAATATCCTTTTCATATAAATAACAAGAACACTATTTTTTATTAACCTTTATTATTCTTAAATATTGCTTTGCATATCCATTATTATTATTATTATTATTATTTAAATTCTTTTTCTTCACATTATATTCTTTCTTCCTTTTCTCGTTTACTTTATTTTCTTCCCTCACTTTTCTTAATATATAAACAATCAATCATTATAAATGTATTTTTCAGTAAAACAAAAGAGACAAACAACATCAATGAGACTTGAGCCATATCTATAAGAGATTGAGAGGCCACATTCAACCAAAAATCTTAAGATAACGGATTTATAAGTCTTTTACCTTATATATGTTACTCAATTTTTTCAGTTCCACCCAATGTGAAACTTCGACTTATACTTTGATTTCCAGCAATCTCTTTCTCAGGGGTGAGTCTGTTCAACATTGATACACTCACTTTTACAAAATTAGACTTTTAACGCACCAATATGCTTCGATTTTGACAAAATCGATCACAGCATAAAACAATGTGATGATATTTTTGAAAAATTTGCGAACATATATGTCTCGGTTCACTCAATAATCAAAGCCATATTATTTTTTGGTCTCGGTTGAAAACAACCAAAGCCTAAAGGGATGCTAAATCATCAAACATTTTTAAAAAACTGACAATTTAAATTATTCCCTCATTGAATATGACTTATGGCTTTGATTATTTATAGAACTGCTATCATAGGGTCTTCCAAAATTGTATTCCATGCTTGAACAAGACCTATGACTTCGATTATTTATAGAACTCCTATCATAGGGTCTTTCAAAACTGACAGTTATGAATTATTACACGTTTGAACAATCCATATGGCCTCGGTTGTTTACAAAACCGAAGCCATAGAGTATTTATGCTTCAATTTTATTCAGAACCGAGGCCAAAAGTTTGATCCAAATTTCAAAATTATCACTGAAAATTTTAGTTTTTATTTTATTTTTTTAGGATATAGGCATAAGTTATTAGTAATATAAAATCAATGCCAAAGAGTTGTTATTGTTTCGGTTATTAAAATAATCAAAGTAATAAGTCTTTCTAGGGTTAAAATTTTACAAGACCCACTTCTATGGTTTTCTTCTTCCTTTCACCTGTGCAAACCTATGTTGTTGTATTATGGGTTCTCTCTTCATCTTCGATATTGTCATTGCTTTGACACCGTTGCACCTTTCGTTTGTCGCTATCATTGATAACTTTTTGGCAAGTATACCAAATCGTTACAAGTAATACAGTGGATAAGTAAAGTATCGTTCTCCCAAGGGACTTGTGCAACACATGACAATTCTTCCTTTTATAACTCAATTAGACATCAAAATACACAAAACAATACAAGAAACTATGGAGTTAGTCTTTGGCTAACATTACAGTAAAATCCTGAATAAAATACGTTCTCTATTCAAGCATTCACATAAGCGTATCTTGATTTGATCACTTAAAGCAAGTTCTAAAATTATCTATTAAATTATTAATTCCTTAATTAATTCAACAGATAATTTTGCATTAAAATCAGATGTTTAGAATGACCAAAAGTATAGAAGTTATTCCTAGTGTAGTCACTTTTAGTTTCTTTTCTTAAGTTTCTAGTTCTAAAAATACTTCTCAGTACAAAAGAACCTTTCCAAAGAATTATACTTCCGTATAATCTAAAGCAAGTCAAGAAAAGAACAAGAACAGAGACATATATTGCACAGGAAATTTACATTAATGTATCGTCATACAACCAATTCCAATGAACAGAAAAACCAGCCTCTCTTAGACATCTAAAACGTACTCTTTACAACAATTCCTTGCAGAAAGTGAAGTCTTGATGTCTTGAAGGGTCTCCTGATGGTCTTCTCCAGTTCTCCAGAGCGTTTTTCTATTTTTCGTGTCAGGAGATGGTTTCTTTTTGTCTGTCACATCTTTTAAGAGCAGTTAATTATTTTAATTCGCTCAGCGCACAAGAGTGTATTCGCTGTGCGAATTAATTTTAATTCATGCACTCAACTGCTCTAATTCGCTAAGTGCACAGTGGTGCGCTATGCGAATTTAAAAATTGAAACCTCCTTTTAACTGGTATAATTTGCTCAGCGCACAAGTATTGGTGCGCTGTGCGAATTAATTTTCCTGGCTCTGCAAATTTTTGCTTCCGCTCTGCGAGAATTGGTTGACAACTTCCAATTTATACAACTTTTCCTGAACAATAATTTACGAAACAATCTACTTCCTATTACAACTTTTCACTGAGTAATAACATGAATAATTATAAAATTGAGATCATTTATAAGTGTAAAAATAACTCATTTTCACACTTATCAATCACCGTCGCGCTAACTCTTTGTTCGATCTTCGCTTTCATTGTTCGTCTTCTCTGTTGTGGTGAGTGTGATTCTCTTTATTTATTTGTTTGTGTTTTTTGTTTTCTTTTGTTCTTGAGACTAATATGTTGTTTGTATTTGTGTCCATATACTGTATTTTTGTGGTGAGATTTTGTACCATTACAAGACGCGAGTAGTTCCATCCTTCTCCATTGTTTTCACGCTCTCAGGTTCTTATTATTGTCTTTAAAATTTACTTTTTAATATGAGTCTATAATTTTGTAGTACGTTATTTATTTTTTGTATGTTGGATATATGATTAATTCTATACTTAAATATATTGTTGTACTGAGTTAGCTTTAGTTTTCCGTTTGAGATTTAATACAAAAATTATTTATTGTCTCCAAATTTTTTGAAGAAATGTATTTTTTAAAAATGAACATAAGAGGAGACGATACTAATAATTTATAAGTATTGAATCTTAAATTGTCTAGTTGTATAGTTTAAGAAGATTAATCACTTTTACATAGTTTATTCATGCATATAAATTTTAATATACATGTCTTAAAATTAATGAATATTTGCAATTGTGTTTTATATTGATCATTGAGTGCATATTTAATTGTGGTTTATAATTACTTTCATTTCGTCTAACCTGAAGACCAATGCAAAATGTTAACAAAATTTCGTGAAATTGAATATATGTTGTTTAAATTTATATGTACAATAAACTAAATAAAGTGAATCTTCTTGATTGAGATATGATCAAATCTCAAGTACAAAAACAATCAAAGTGATTCAAGATTACTGAAATTGTGTGAACAATTTTAGTATATATACGTATGGATC
This sequence comes from Vigna radiata var. radiata, assembly GCF_000741045.1. Taxonomy (NCBI): domain Eukaryota; kingdom Viridiplantae; phylum Streptophyta; class Magnoliopsida; order Fabales; family Fabaceae; genus Vigna; species Vigna radiata. The sequence continues at coordinate 342,001 of NC_028353.1, read as the reverse complement.
GAGATTGGATTAAACCATCACATTTCAGTGTTGAGTATAAGAGAGGAGTAGAAGAATTTATACAATTTGCATAACATAATAAGGGTAGAAGTGATGATGAAGTGAAGTTCAGATGTCATTATGTCAATTGTTTGAATGAGAGAAAGTTGAACACAACTGAAATTAAGGAACATCTTTTTTGTGAGCCTTCAAAGTTATACAACATGAACATGGCATTCGAAATATGGGTTTTCACAATACAAGCCAAAAAATAAAAGTAAAAATAGTGGTCAGGTAGAAAATGATGGTTTTGCTTTGAAAGTAGTTTGGTGCCTTTCAATTATGGCCAAACTTAAGCGTTTGTTTACGAATTCAAAAAATGCTAAAATCCTTAGATGGCATGCAGGTGAGAGAACAATTAACGGACTGCTTCGTTATCTAATTGATTTTATGCAATGAGAAAATATTGATCATGAATTCTCTCAATTTGGTCAAGAATGTAGATTTTTTCAACTTGATTTAACTATTGATGGATTAAACTCATTTGGTAATTTAAGTACCAGCCATACTTGTTAGCTTCTAATATTGATAATTTACAATTTATTTTTTGGATGTGCATGAAGAGAAAGTATATGATGTTGTTTATGATGATATTTTGTGGGAACCACTACTCTAAATCCTTAAAATTAAATAATTATTTAAAATTTGACAGGACCTATGACCTCAGTTGTTTGTAGAACCACTATAAAAAACCTAAATTTACTATTTTTACATTTTTTTATTTTCGGTTTAGTGCTTCAATTTTTCTTAACCAAAGCAAAATCTTAACCTTTTTGTTTTGGTTCATAACCGAGACCAAAACCCCCTTTTTACCTTTTCTTAATTTGTCTCGGTTCTCAATTGTCAAAAACAACCGTTGTCGTATCCTTTCGCTGCATTACTGACTTCCCTTCAAGCGGAAACATTCTCAACCATGAGTACTCATTTTTTTTTATCATTGTTCATCTTAATAGGACACACTTAGATGAACTCTCTATGAATAAGACTTTTGATACAAGAACCATACTGTACTCATATAAGACAGTCACTAAGACTAACCTAACTTTGATATTATTGATGGGTTTATCGATGAAAGAATTTATCAGGAATATAACACCAATGAAAATTGAGCATATGTGAGATTGATACTACTTTCAACTAAAAATCTTAAAGTAATGGGTCTTTTAGATTAAAAAAAGTGTGTAAGTTGCAACCTATGGAGAAAAGAAAAGAGAGAGAGAAAATTTGTTGACATATTTAGAAAACTAATTCAGTAAAATTACGATTTTCTCTTCATTCATAATTGGATCTTACTAAAACTTTAACAACATGTCTGAGGTTTGAAGTTAACAGAGATAAAAGAAGCATACTTATATTTTCCTTTTGTAATTATTATCCCTTTTTTTTTGTTGTTGTTTGCTTCTCATAAATTTTTATAAGTGTAAAAAAATTACTTTCATTGTATAGTTTGATATTTTTATTGTTGTTATTTTTTTTCCACATCTATGTAACTTAGACTCATATTTCTCACCCTACACACCATTTTTTTCTAATCAAAATTGATATTAATTGTGTAATGCGGCAAATATTTCACCAATCTTATATGTAATATGTTGGAAGATATTGTATGTAATGTTTCGACAATATAATTAATGTGACAATTGCTTTATCTAATGTTGGCATGTGTAAGTTCTTTTAGTGTTATAAAAAAAATACTTTATAGAAAGTTATAGCTAATCCAAAATGTATTTTGTTGTATTTTTTATTTAATATCGTTGTAGCTTTATTCTCTTATTTTCCTTTTCCATAAACATTACCGAAAGGTGTAAATAGCTAAAGGTACAAGATGAAACAATAATAAAAATTTGCTACGTACAAGGATAAAACTTTAAGTATACTAAAACCTAAAGCATTTATTATTCTTCGGAAATAATTTCAATATGACTACAATGGTTTATTTCATAAGGTGATTCTCTTTAGAAAAATCAATGAAAGTCATAGTCCTGACACACATGTATTATCGTCAAATTATATGTCAACAAACACAGTTGACTTTTCAAGGTTTTAAACTTAATTTAATGTCTAATTTACACTATGATTCACATTTCAGAAGAATACTTTTTTGAAATATAAAATTCAAAGATTAAATTTTATTTTATTTTATTTTATCTCAACTTTGAACCGTTAATCTTCTACTAAATAATTACAAGTGCATTTCATCATCTAAATTGCGGCACCTCTCATTTGAGAGAAGTAGAACATCAATATTTTTCCCAAATATCAAAACTTTTAAGTTTTAAATATAACTTTTTAAATACACTCTTTATTATTGACTAAAATCAGTTAAAAGCTACAAGTTTTGATGTATATTAATTTGATGATGAACTTCACCTGTTGTTTTAATTATAGTTTTCCATAACTTTTCATTAATAATAAAGAATCTATCTAAAATGTATTTTGGTAGCATTTGAAATGCTTGTTAAGGAAGGGAAGCAAATAAAGAAGTGAGAAAATAAGACTATATCTCAAGATTCTGCTTATAATAACTAAGATTCATGTTTAATTATATTAAGACAGTATCTAATCTGTTTTTTTTTTTTATATGAACTTTTATAATAGAATTAAAAAGGAAAAATAATCTGAACCCGGAAGATCCTGTATGAATTTTTGTGAGTGTTGTTAGTCCTGAGGGTATATTTGAAGGAGTGCTGATACAAAAAGGTTCTAAATCTGATCTTAGCATCAGACGTAAAGTCGATATTCTTTGCAGTTTTAAAGCAGCCAAATAAACGAGAACATATTCATAATTTCCAAAAGAAAATTTCTTTTTGCAAAACAACAATTTTCTGTGATATGAACACTTGAATAAACGGTGAAAATGAACAAGGAAGAAGAAGAAGAACAAGACAGGAAGAAAGGTGAAGAAGGTTAATGTTACGGTTAAGGAGGGTCGGGGTTGCGGGCCCCACCGGCTCCCATCTTAAAAGTATAAACGATAACGCCACCACCCACTCCCTTCTTCTCTTATCAATTTTTTTTCTTCTTTTTCCCTTTTTTTTTTTAATTGGTAACGCTTTCTTCCACTCTCATTTCCTCGTCGTACTCTGTCCCTTTCTCTTTCTCTCTCTTCCACCGGCTACTGTCCCACCCGGTGCCACTCTCACACGTGCCCCCTCCTCCCAAACACTCCGTCGCACGTGCCGTCCCTCACCCATACAACTCCCTTTCTGTGGTGCAACAAATAAAAGTTAGAGAGAGAATAATAACTCATGGAAGCAATATATATGGAGAAAGATAGATAGATAGAGAGAGAGAGAGAGTGTAGGTATGCGTTTGTGTGTGAAGGGTGAGAGATAGAAAGAGAGAGAGAGAGAGAAAAAAGAGTTGATAAAAGCATAATTTTTTTTCTTGGTGTTTGAAGGGGCATGTAGATGCAGTAGCTATAGATTGGTTTATGGATACCCTTCTTTATCTTTCTTTCTTTGTATCTGGTTTTGTTTGAAATCTGAAACTTCAAGATCGGTTTTGGGTGAGTGAATCTTCTGGTGGGTTTCTGTTTTGCACTGATGAGGATCCGGAAAAGGCCGGTGCTTTTCCCGTCGTCGGTATCGCCGTTGCCTCTGTCAGATCCACACCTGATCAGCCGGTCGCCGGTGGTGGTGCAACTAAGCGAGGCTGCTTCCACGGCAGCGAAACGTTCTTCTTCTCCTTCTTCTGCAGTGCTCCATCGCCATGCTGCTTCGTGGAGCTTGGATCGTTGCCAGCCATCTGATCAGTCTCTACCTTCGATCGGGAAGCATAGCAACGGCTGGGATGATCCCTCCGGCATCGGTGAAAGTGGGGCACACAGACAGCACAACAAGCAAGACCCTTTGGTAAGTAAAAACACACACAAACACTAATTGTTTAATTTCCGTTTCCCCTTTTTTCTAAAAAAAAAAATTGGTTCACTATTTCCGTTTTGTTTTTTCGAATTTTCATGATGTGGGCTTTTACAAGTGCACTTTTTTCCAATCTCTCGCAAGTGGTTACCCGTTGGTCTCAAATTCGTTATTTATTCATTTTTCAAAATTAATAAATTTGTTTTTGGCACACCCAGAAAGGGGCACGCTTGGGACAAGAACAAGATCCTATGTATATTTTTGTTTTGTTGGTGTTGCAGGATGAGGTTGTTGTTGGAAGGGAAGAAAGTGGAGAAGACTCCGGAGAGAAGGGTAATCATACCAGGTAAAATTAAGAACCAAAAAAGAGAAATCGTTTTCCCCCTCTCTTGTTCTTTCATGAAGTCTCGTAGTTAAAAAAGGTGAAAAAAATCCGAGACCCATATCTAGATTTGAAGTTTTTAACTAGCATGGAAAAAGAAAATATTATTATTATTTATATAAAAAAAAATGTATACATCAGTGGAAAATACTGTTGAAGTGATTTTAATTAAGAGTTTTGTGTAGCCACCATATATGCTCTCCCACATATCTAACCAAAGTCCTTGTTTCTTTTCTCAAAATTGGACATCTACCATTTGCACTAGAGGTGCACAAGTAGCCACCACCGAATGCTGGTCCCCAACTACACTGTGTTTTCTTCTTTCGAAGCATTGCACTATTATTTTCACTTCATCTTCCATCCTCCTTTTACCGTAAATTTTATGTGTTCACGTTCATCTATGCATATGTTATGGTTGTGGGTCTGCTTTGTTTCTAGGAAAGGACGCAACTTGGGTTTGGAAACTCTAGCAGGGGTGTTGTCACCGTTAAGCCCTTCTTCTACTCAAGGTAAATGGCTAACACCGAATGCATGTCAATGTGAAAGTTGTTCCACCGAAGAAAAGGTGTTCACCGTGTTGTGTTATTCATGCGTTGCAGACAGATGGTACGAGGAAGAGAAAGCTATTCCGCTGAAGAAAAGGAGAGGGGCATTCGAGGAGAATAATACTGCTGCCACCCATAGCAAGAAGACGAAGGCGAAGATGAAGACGAAGATGAACAAGAAGTGTTCCTCCCGGAACGAGGATAGCACGGAAGAGGAAGATGAAGAAGAAAAGGGAGAAGAAACGAAAGTGGATGATGTAAACATGAATGTGAGTAAGAAGAGGGTAAGGGGTAGTGCACTCATGGAAGGTTCTAGGTGCAGTCGTGTGAATGGGAGGGGATGGAGGTGCTGTCAGCAAACTCTGGTTGGTTACTCGCTGTGTGAGCATCACTTGGGGAAGGGAAGACTCAGAAGCATGACAAGTGTTAGAAGCCGTTCCATTGCATCAACTGCACCAAAGAAGGTGCACATACACCACCACCACCATTCTTCTTCTTCTTCTTCTTCTTCTTCTCTAGAGAAACAAAATGCGAGTGTTGCTGAGCCCTTTGGGGAGGAGGAGGAGGAGAAGAAGCCGGAGATAATCACGAAGAAGAGGATGAAGCTGGGCGTTGTAAAAGCGCGTTCCATAAGCAGCTTGCTAGGACAAACGAACACCCAGATTGCTGGTGTAGCTCATGAGAATAGCAAGTAAGTATAATAAGTACAAGTGCAGAAAACGGTTATTATTTCATGTACTTGTAGCTGAGAGAAATTTTTAATGGTGGACTTGGTGCCACTGAATCATGTGTCAACCTGGTGTGGTGCTTTACTTTGTTACGGTATCATGTTTATATTTTACTTCGGCAATTGCTTAGATTGTGTACGATTATTTTCAAAGCACTGCACTGAGCAACATATTCTGATTTTTCACTGGAATGTTATGTTATCCAACGGGTATTTTGATCATCATAACTGCGTGTCCTTTGACCGAGGAAACAACTTGGACTATCGCAAGAAAAATAGTTTTTTTTTTAATATCAAAATAATCTTTAATCGATAATTTTATTATTATCAGAAAGGAAATTAACTGGTTTGTAGATTAAGCTGCTGTTTAAGCTTTAATGGTATTGGTGTTGATGAATCTCGATATCACCCCGTGCATGCATGGTGTCAACAATTGCACCCTCTCAGCGCGCGAGGTCTGCAATCCGCCTAGTTATTTTGATTTTGATGCTTTAAGAAAAATATACTATTTACATTTTTTTTTTAATTTCTGTCATTTAATTGTTTGATTAACTATTATAAATTCTAACCTTTTACATGTTTTTGGAATTATTCTTTACTCTTTTCGACATTTAAAGTAACGAAGTGCTTTTTACATTCATAAAAAATATATTTTCACATTAAACTATAATGTTATTGTTAATAGTTTTGTTTATACAAATGATGATAATGTTATTGTTAATAGTTTTGTTTATACAAATGATGCAAGAAACTCATTATTATATCTTTGTGTTCTTTATTCTTGGTGATAAAGGAACCACGATTTAAAAAGTGGTAAAAAAAGATGACATAAGAGTTAGTAAAAGAAAAGAAGTAACGCATCTTTTTAAATTTTATTAAAAGTTTATTATTTACTATTTGCAATATAATTTACAGTTTTTTAATGAAAATATGTATTTTTTAATAGAAAAAGTTGTTAAAATATTTATACACGAAGATTTGTATCAATCCTCTAAGTACGTGATTATTTGGATTCTGAAAAATGGATATTTATTATTGCTAATAGTAGCTTCAATTTCTTAGAGGTAAGTAATGGATTTATTTTTAGTTTTAGTTTGATTCTATACGGACTGCATAAATTAATTTGCGAATTTACGCAGTTCTATATTGAGTAAGTAAAATAGTTTGTCTTTATTATTGTGAGGCGGTTACTAAAAAAACAACTGAGTATAGTTTCAATCTTCAATAGTATATTATATAGTGGAGTTTTAGGAAAATCACATCACTTGCATTAAGTGAATACGTGTTTTTTAATATAACATGCTATTATAAAAAATTATTTGCGGCTACAATTGTAGACGAACATTTATATATGTATTATCCATAAAATATAAAAAAAAATTGAAAACGATGGCATGATTTTATCCGTAAAGTTGGGAGGTGGAAAGAATGTGTGTCGCCTGGCTTTTTGCAATCAAATTGCAACAGAAGTTTGAGAAATCGTGCATAAACACTTCTGCAAAGAGTTTAATCACTTGCAATATTCTCAATGAACCTGGCAAGTCTTTTTGTTTCTGTACTCTCTGATATTATAATTTGTCTTCACTGGCCACAGTTTTTGGTTTTGAGAGCTACATGGGAAACAACAGCTTTTGATTCAGATGAATGGACCCTCAACGCCCTTTTTCTTCCATGACATGACCTACATATGGCAGGTCAAGTACCCCAGAATTATTTGCTTTAATTATAAAAGGCTAACAGAAAAACCAACAACCCAATATCATCATTCCTTGCTTTGAGCTTCTATTTACATGAAAAATAATCATTTTTTAGATGTAAAAAATAAACATGCAGTCAGACTATATGTTATAGAATTTATATTTGAAGTTACAGTTTCTTGATATGATTTCGGGCTACGATTGTTTGATGTTGTTCTGTCCGGGTTTTCGTGGAAAACTACAGACGTAGATTTGTCGCATAAAACATCATCTTACTCTTGTTTTTGTTGAGTTATTTAAAAGATGAAAACGCAAGAAATTATCTAGTCTATGAAAAGGTAAAGTTTTCCTTGCGTAGCTATTACAGAAAATAAAAAAATAATCTTACAGAAAAACATGAATGTTGACCCAGTGATTTGTATAAACAATGTTCTCTAACAAAATAATCCTCTGCAAAGTCATAGCGTACTTTTTATTGGTAATGAAAAAGAGAGCTCAATGGGTTGACATGAGTGATTCCTGCATGATAACTTTTTGTGTGGTCGATGCCTTTTATGGCCTAATTGCAGTAGTATGGTAGTGACCATTTTGATTAATATTATAATATATGCAGCTTCTTTATATCTTCTCTTGAATTTCCATGCCAATTCCTAGTAAAGTTTATATGACAGCCATTGAAATATCTTATGATGTTCTTCCTCCTTTTTTTTCACACAGTATAAATGGAGTTCTATGGAGAAAAGTCTATATATCCTTTTGCATATAGTATTAGAAGGTGATGGGGAAGGGTTTTAGAGGACAGCCACTGAAAAAGTTGCTATCTTTTTGAGTGGCTATAGGCTATAGTATATATATATACTCATGTATTCCGTTGACTTGTTGCAGCAAGGTAGGGTTTAAAAGGCGCGTATATGCTAACTTGGTTTGTTTTGGTTTTGTTCATAACTATAATAAATTTTGTGGATTGTTTTTCGTAGGTTATCTGTGTTTGGGAGAAAGAGACGCAGCATTACATGAAATTCACTTTTCTTGCGAAAGGAATATCTCACCCACACATATATATTATAAGTTGAAATGAACCCTAAAATACTGTAAATTAGTTGGTAATATTATTAATATAAGGGTAACGATGAAAAGGAAAGAATGTCTGCTAAAAGCAAGAAGTAAAAGAACAGATAGAGATTTTATGTATTATGTATGTTTGGAAGTGTTGCATCGCATTGGATGCACGTCTTTAAAGCCTATAGTGTAAGGTGATGATATTTGATATTTGTTTTTGACTAAAATGAGTTGCACTGTTACTCTTTTTTACTCTATCTTACCTTTTCTATTTTTAGTTCTTATTTAACACATTGAGTCTATCTCACTTTCATTTACAGTTTTACAAAGTTCTCAAAAAGGTTTTGATTTATGTGGCTTAGGCATTAAATATGAGAGAGAGAGATTCTCTTGGATGGAGACGGCTGAGATGGAGACCCTATACCAGCAGTTCTCCACAAACCACAAGACTCATGCCTTCCACCCAATTGCTCTGGGAGTCTTAGCTACAACAAATTAATACTGTAATGAAATGAAGAAGACTAAATAAGTGATAAGGTTTCTGATGAAAGAAGCTGAAGAAAAAGTCCTCCATCATGTATATTGCGTGTTGCTTTGGGTGTTAAATTGTGGCATTGATGGATGATGAAACTCACATGCATTAAGATGGTTAAAAAGTTGATATATTTTGGGTATGTGGATGCCACTTGTCAGTAGTGAAAAGGGCAAAAATGGGTTAAGCTTGATGAGATGAGAGGGCCCCCAAACAGCAGAGCAAGTCTTGGCAATAGGCAATACCATCCTTTCACTTACCCCAGTGGGATAATGTATTCAATTGCATGTGCTTACATGGTCCACCAATGCCACACACTTAAGCAAAATTAATTAACCACATAACCATTTTGGATGTTTTCTCATGCCACACCACAACCATCAAACAAGTACTTTATCTATCTCGTATTTTTCTAAGTAACTTAATTATAACCTTTTAACATATTTTATAAAGAGAATTTGAAATTCCATGGTTTTTCAGTCCTCGAAAGGGTTGTACTGCATAAAAGAATTAATTGATAGATCCCTTTACCATTTCCATTTTTATCATCTGATTGTGTGAGCACTATGTGGTTAAAATGGTGGAATGTGAGAATTCAGAACTATGGTGGGACTGCTTCTCTCTAGCTACCTCTGATTCTGCAATGATGCCTTTTGCTTCTTTGAAATCATCATCATCATACCTCTCAGAAAAGTACGCAATAATTACTTTTTCTTCTTCACAACCAAACCTACATGTATTATATGGGTAATGAAACTTTTACACCGTCTGATATTATGGGTGTTACAAGTGGTTTAAAAAATAAAATGATAGAATTACGTAATATAATATGTAGTATCAGATCTGGAATCAATATATAAATAAGTGGATAGTTTATGTTAACTTTTAGTATAAGGAGGGTATCTTTAAATCTGTCACTTGTTTTGAATTCCACAGTTTATTTTTAACCAATTTTATTAAATAAAATTCATTAATTATCATTTAAGAACACATTTATATCGAAGTTTATATCGAAGGAAACATTTTTCTTTAAAGTGATGGTGCAAAAAGAAAAATGGTAGCAATGTGCAAATAACTGGATAGTTTAGGCTAGCTTTTAGCACCAAGAGAAGGACATCTTTGAATTTGCTACTTGTTTTGAACTCTACAGTGAATCCACGTTATTCTGTCATTTTATTTTTTAAAACACGTGGACCACCCAGATTGTGACACGTGACGGTGTCAAAAATTTGTCTCATTCTAAATGTCAAAGTATCATTATCCATATTATATATCTCTTCAATCCCTCGCTATGCTAGTAGATTTTATAAATATACTATAAACTATAAATTAACTTTATTTATAATTTAAGAGATCATTTCACTAAAGTAATTATAGTCAAGCATCTCATTCCAGCCATGCATAATTAGCATATTATTTTTTAAGTTATTAATATTTGCTTGCAACCTCTATTCGATCTCATTTCACTGATAATTTTCGAGACAAATTTCATCACTTCTACTTTAGTGGTAATTCAAGGTCTCCTTCATTGCAGGAATGGTACACCTTATTATAGAAAAAATATGTACTTTGATCTCATTCATTAAAGCATTCATACATTAAATAAAATCCTAAATCAAACGAACAAATTATTTTTTTTGCTAATAACTGAATAAAAATGTAAGTCCAGTAAGACTTTTGTATTAAAATAAAAATTTTAAAAACTATTTTAGAAATAACATGACATTGTAAAATTAAAAAAAAAATTAAGACAGAATAAAATTATGTGTACACCGCATATACTCAATTCTTCCTCACTACACCGTTCTTAGAACAAGTTGAATATTAACCATCAAGTTCATTCTGTTATAGATTATTTAAGGGGTATAAAATTTTATGAAGTATTATACATTTTTTTCTATTATTGTATTTATTGCTTTACTTTACATTTATTCACCTCGTGATAACCTTTATAAAATATTTTTTTGTTAATCTAATAAAGTAATATTCTTGTGACAGTGACATTATATAAAGATTATATATATTTATTTGGTTGGTCACTTTTTTTTTATTTCTTTATTTTCAAAAGATTTGTTGCGTCAATATCCAACCATTATGATATGGATGAATTAAAACTTTCAACCCAATGCTAGTATGAGACCGTGTCGTTGTTTTTTTTTAATTGTTAACTTGTATTAAAAAATTAATGCAATTATTATTATATTTAAAATGAATAATTTATGTAATTTAAGTATTATAATTATGCATAATTATAAATATAATATTTAAATGAAGAGTTTAATAATATGAAGAAAAAAACTAATTAATTATGGATAGTTTTCACTTTTTATTTATAATAAATTAATGAAAAATAAACAATATTATTTTTGTAACATTCCAATTTTAACAACTTACAAGTGATAAAATAAAACATTATAAGATTGATATACAAAGTAGTTTTTTCCAACATGGTATTAATACAGTTATCTAAAAAAACCATTACGATAACAATAAAATATGTCTAAAGCAATTAAAGAAAACTACTAGACGATAAGAAAGAATATTTCGCATATCATTATCTTTCACCAGAGATGTTTCAATACCTACCTCTCATCTACTCACACAAATAAGGTGATCATCACAAAAAGAACAAACAAACACACCAGAAACACTAAAAGAGACTACAAGGTAAGATTATGTGCAATACAGTTTTCATAAAAGAAACAAAGATATTATCATACATCACTCATTTATAAAGACAACCATATCACATAAAAACTCATATACTAGACTCAATTATTTGGATCTAAACATTGATGTATGATTATTGGTTTATGCACTTGCAGTTATCTCTACTACATGTAGAGTCATTGTCAATGGGTTTTACTCTATCACACACAAGGTTAGTCCTTTTAACCGTTGTAAGAACCTTGATAATGTAAAATCATTATCATTTCTAAAATGTCATTTTCTAGGTCTTTACATTCTCCTTAACAAGAAAAATTTTTGTCATCGAAAATGCACTTATCAGGTAGAAAGAAAAGTATGCTCTCCTCATTTTCTCTTATAAGAACCACCTAAACTTGACCGAGTTACCATCCCCAACACCTTAACTAATTGAAAACCTTACCTGTGTGCTAAATGGTAAAGTGTTCAACAATGTAGATTGGCTTAACCATCACTCTCAACCTTAATTCTTAGGCTTGAATGATCATTTACGCTTGACAAACAATTTGTATCTGCTATACAAAACTCATCTTCCCTATGGTCTCCAATCCATTAACTTGCAACCACCCCTTAACAACATATTGTTTTAGTTGAAATCACTAGCTTGAACAATACTTATTAGCTCTAAAGTACTTCATAGCCTTGGATTGTCTGATTTACCTTTTTCCAAACATTTTGAGACACTCATTATCTATAGTCAAGTGACTAAACGAGTGAAGTCTCCCTTAACTCTGCCTTAAGCCTCCACCCTTGAACTTTTCACCAACTTTAACATCTTCATCATCAAACCAGTGACTTGAATCCCTCTTCTATTCAAGCATTTACTATTATTTTCTCACTTATAGGTTGACACTACAATACAAAACTATAGCTCGATTCATATTCTTCACCTCCTACCCAACTTCCCTTGTGTAACTTCATTTTGCTAGCTATTGATGATCACTAAACACCTTTGATTAATCCTTACAAAGATGACATCTTCGTTGTTTTAAAGAACTCCCTAATGCATCAACCACCAAGTCATGAGTAAGACAGTTCTTCTCATGTACCTCCCATTATCGATAAACATAACTTACCACCATTTTGTTGTGTAACTTTGATCCACACACATTTCTACTCCTTTGTTTACTTAAAAGGATTATCATTTTGTATAAACTTGCAAAACCCCTTGGAACTCCCTTTCTCATAGATAGCATTAACACTCCCTTTTCTAAATATTGTTTTCATTCATTAGAACCAATTCCCACTAGAACAGATTGACATACACTTACTTCTTCTTCACGATTTACCAAACTTTGTAGATTATCACGATGACAGATAAAGACTACACCACTGCTTTTCTAACAACTTCTCTACTTTCTTTTTCTACTCCATACTCTTAATAGAAATTATCCAATAAGGAACTATTGGCATTGGTCCTACTTCTGACATTAATGCAATAGTGAACCTCACCACTCTTAGGTGGTAGTCTTAGTATATGCTTCAAAACAATTATAAAAGTTCTTCCACCATTATGTCCCCTTAATTACGTCTATTCTCTACCAGCCTTTGTCAGACAACACTCTTTAACATAACATGGAACAACACTTCTTTGGTACCACAATCCGCCATAATGAGATCAGAAGGAAACTAATTCATTAGCGAGATTATGCCCCAACCTTGCAAAGGAAACAAATCAAATAGACTTTGGATCTAGATCCTTTGACCATCATGAGGCATGCCACCCACCGAAGCAATCCTTCATCAATCTAAGCATTCACAAAAACCATCATTTCAAACTCAATTCCCTTGCAAGCAAACCATCTCATTTTCATGAACGAAGAAACTGATTAGTCTGAGTTTGCCACAAAGATCAATTTTACAATCTCGGTTCTTCAATCAGACGAGCGGAGAGAAAGAACTATTCGAGAAAAATAAAAAAACTTTAGAAAAGTAGTTTCTAAAAAGATTATGTTTCAAAATAATGAACCTCGTTCATAACAAAACTATTTATATTAAAATCTTTTGATATTAAAATAATCACGTGTCATTATTTTTTGAATCAATATTATTTCTAAAATATCATTTTCTAGGTCTTTTTGAAATTTTAATATTGATTTCTTTATATTATAAAAAATACAACTAAAACACCTCCAACAACAACAACAACAACAACAACAATAATAATAATAATAATAATAATAGACTATACTAATAATAATAATAATAATATTAATGACAAAATTAAAAAATAATATTTGAATATGAATTTATTTATTTTAAATTATAAAATTGACATAATAATTTATTAGTGATGTGTAGTAAAACAATATTGTTATATGATTAAAATTTATCATTAAACTTTTGAATTATATATTATATTAAAAATGAATAAATGGTTGTTAAAGGAAAATGTAAGCATACTGTACAATTGATCTAGTACAAAATAAATTATGACAAAGTTGATGTTAAATTTTTAAATAAAAACACATGTAAATATAAACAACTTAAAACAGAAAGGAACATTGAAAATGTATTAGTTATATAAAGTTAAACTTAAAATATTCTAAACAAAAGTACCATCTATATATGCATAAAATACAACATATTGTGAAATGTAATGTGTATTAAAAAATGTTAAAGTAACATCAATTTAAGGTTAAAATTTTTAAACAAAAATACGTGCTAATATTGGTATTGATATTGACAATTATATTAACACTGTGGAAACTAATTATTGAAGCATACTTACATTTTTTATTTTGGAATTATGCGTTTAGGTATGAATTTGTTTGCGCTAAATCATAAAATTTATATAATAATTAATTGGTGATGGGTAGTAAAATAATATTTTTAGATAATTAAAAATTAGAGTTTTGAATTATATATTATATTGAAGAGATACATAACATTGTTAAAGTAAAATATATACATATTATGAACTATTATTAAAGTAAAATATATACATATAGTGAAATATGATTCGTGCAAAATAAAAACAACACAAATTTGATGTTAAAATTTATAAATAGAAACACATGTATAAATCGCTTAAAAGACATAAATATATTGAAAGGTATTTACATAGAGAAAAATGAAATTAAACATAAAATATTATAACCAAAGTTATATGTTCGTATAAACTATCAACATTTTAAGTATATAGTAAATAGTTACAACAATCTTAATTAGTCTAGAAAGAAGAACCATTCTTTTGACTTAGATATACACTTATATATCTTTCTTTTTCTTTTTCTTTTTCTTGAATCTGCCTCTTAAAGTGACCAAATGCATAAAATTTTAAAGACTGATTCATAAGATGACCTCACCAATGATCGATCAGCTAATAAAGATATCTTTTCATTCACTCCTACCACCTAAGACTGATTACTTCAACATTTTGAAAACAACAATTCCACATGTTGTGCCTACCACTTGTCAATGCTAAAGGCAGCAGTTTAGGAATTTCCTCCAACAAGAACAGCTGGATCTTCCCTGAAAGTATCAATGTTTAACATTAGTTATTGTGTTTTTAATTAGTGTCATCATAATGAAAAAGACTCCTTACTTAGCTTCTGTTTTTACCTGTCGGATATTCCAAAAAGCCAGCATACTTAATTATTATCAAGAAAAATAATTCATGACCTTTTATTTTATGCTTATCTCTCTGCACCAACTTCTTTTATGACAAAAACCAAGAGAGAAACAAACTGATGATTCTTTATATCATATTTTCAACACTCATCAATATTCCCATTAACAGATATGAAAGAACAAATTAGAAAAATCGCAATCATAGAAAATATATAAATATCACAATAGCAGAGATATTTGCAATTAGTTGACCGTTACTTAAATTATTTATTAAATTATTATCAGCCGATTCAAATATATTTATTAAAAAATTGGTTTATATACTGTTATACATCTTCCTATACCACTTTCTTTTTCTGCTTAATTTTCATTTATTTTTACATCTATTTCTTTACCTATATATTCCACACTGTGTGGAGTGATTTTCTTTTGTGATTCAGATGAAGAAACAAGAATCGATTGAACAGATTCTATTTTGAAGCGTGGAGGCTGAAAAAAATAAAAGGTACTATATATAGAGTACTAGTTCATTGGAACTTACTGTCTCCGATATTGTGTGGTCTTGAACAGATCGTTTAGCGTGGCTTTGGTTAGCATTTTTGATCATAACTCTTGGTCCTTCTTTCATGAAAATATCTGCATTCAGCTTATTAATATTAACTGGAACGGAATTGCTTACAAAGTTAGTAGCACCATCTTTTTGAACTGAATGGGTTGAATATGACTTTGCCAAATCTATTGAAAAGTATGAGTCGCTGTATTGGTAACTAAGCTGTGAATGATCAGAAAGTGGAGTCCATTTATCCCGAAGCGGTGTTCTTTCTTCTAACTTTGATAAAACTTCAGCAGGGCTTAGTTCTTTTCCCAGTAATTCAAGTTCACCATTATTCATCTTCTCACTCTCAGCAGCTCTGTCGTACAATCTCTTGTTCCATCCAGCAGCGGTTTTACTATCAAAATTTTCTCTACTTGGTCCCCCTCCAATCAGATTTTGAAGGGCACAAGGTATATGTGTGTCGAATTCACAGATGTTGCATCTATAGAGCCAGCGGTGGTTGTGATTACTGGGGTGGTTGCACAAGTCACAGAAGAAGTGATAGGGTGGTGAAAACTCAAGGTTGATTTTGTGGGGATGGGATGTGATTGCGAGGGAGAGAGGGAGTGCAAGACAGAAGGCATGGAAGAAGATGGAGCATTGAGCACAGTGGTAGGAAAAGGCGGTGACACGGTGGCCACATGCGAGACAGTTGAGAGTGGGTTTGGTGGAAGGTAGAGGAAGGAGGAGTAGATGGTGGGTTGGATGTGAAGGGTGGTTGGTGATTAAGGGCATGTTGTAGCAGAGAGGGTGAAGAGAAAAAGCACATGTTTTGCACTGGTAATAGTCGTGACCAGAGTTAATTTTGATGTTGCATCCAAAGCAGGTTACAATATTTGGTAGGGTGGTGCATTGCAATTGCAAAGGATGTGGATGGCTAAAGTGGAAAACATTGGGGTCCTCCTGTGCTGATCCCATCTTCTCTTTTTTCTCAAAGTCCATCTTTTTCTGTCTCCTCTATATACTATATATTGCAGCATTGTTATGAGGTTGTCCTGTTTCCCTCATCTAATGTTTTCTTTTTCGCTTTCTTTGGTCTCTCTCGATGCTGTTTGTACTTATCCAAAATTGAAATCTCCGTAATTTTTATGTTTTCGATTCTTCATCTGTCAAACCGAGGTGAAAGGATTTGCAACCAAAGAAAATTACTTTTTTATTTATAGAGTGGTAGCATTGTTTTGTTAGATTCTCCCCTCTTTCTCGCATCGTTTGTGTCAATTCTGTCTCAATAAATCTTACGTTTCTAGTACCATTTCTTAGCTCTAGAATTGGATTATCTCAAATTTGGTAACTAATCTCTCAAATATCTATCTATTTTGCATTTCTGAAAACTTAAAGATAGTTTCAGTATTAAACCTCATTTTTTCTGTATGGGTGTACTTATATGTTCTTCACACACACATACAATCCTTATGATAAATATCTTTCACCTCTAAAGCTCATTTTGCAAGTAAAGGTTAACTACAACACAAAATGTTCTAAATACTTTAGGAAATGTTACCTTTCACCATAAACTGCATTTAGTTTGATACCTCTATTCCGTACTTACTATTATCTTATTGCTAATCCATAACGAGTGAAAATGTGTGATAGTAAATAAACCTACTATGACAAATTTTTAAAAATATATCATAATAAACTAAATTTATTAAAATAAGTTTTCAAAAATGTATCAAAGTTAGACTTAATATTTATATATTTATCATAATAAATCAAATTTACTATCACAGGTTATTTACATTATTTACATGTTGTTACTAGAAAGAGAAATCTTTCTATGACTGTTAAAATAATATCATAATACTCCCGTTTTACTTATGATAAAAAGTTTGTGTACATAGTGAATAAAAAAAAAAATCATATTTTAACAGTTTTTTTTTAATAACTTTTTTATAATAGTACACGTGTTATGATTTGTTTAAATTTATATTTAAAAAATATTTGAAACACAAAAATTGTTAAAAAGACTTTTTTTTTCCTGAATAAAATAACAAAGTGTGACATAAGTTTAATAAGAAAGTGAAATCATTCATATCAATTCTGACAATAAAAGATTTAATTAAATTTCAACCGCTTACCTCAGCTTTGAACTCACATGGTTTTATTTAAATAACTAATCCATTAACGTATTGAGAAAGGATCTTCACGAATATATAAACGAAACATCATGCGAAGAAAACAAAAGCAAAATATATAAAAAATTAAAAAATGACCTCCAGAAAAAAAACGTTGCGGGTATTACTTTGCTGTCCAAACTAGTTGGAAAATATTAAAAGCATAGATTGACTAAGTTTAATAAAAATAAAACTTTCAACACTTTTATTGAAATCAATTTCATAGTAAATCATATAATATTATCTTAATAATTTTATATATATTTACTATATATATAGTAAATATAAAACAAACAATATCTAATCTAATAAAAATATTTATATGGATGAGTATAATATATATTAAAATTTTATACCGATCATATGTTTAAATTTATTTAACAGATGATTAGTGAATTTTCTTAAAAAAAAAAGTGGTTACGACTTTACAATGCTTATTTAAGTTACTTAGATAAATAATAAAAAATTGAGTAGATAATTTACGATGAGAATCTTCATGATTAATTAATTTATTTAGTGTCACATAATGGAGATTATTATTGTAATTGCTTAAATAACCTAACATCTATTTATTTCCACTATTTTAAATCAATCATATTTATCATAAAGTTTTCTCTTGTGTAAAATTATATAGTTAGATTTGCACTTCACTTTTCACTTATAGTGATATAGGACTTTCAATGAAATTTGAGAACAAATTAAAAAAAAAAAACTAACGAAACGTGAGGAGATTAATCGTCATTTGACTTTAATGTTAACGGAAAATAAATTTCTAGAAATTTTTTTGCTGTATAACTTCGCATTAGAAAACCAGTAAATATTAATGAAAATGATAATATTAACTGCTAATAGCAATAAAATAACTATTGCAAATGGATTTCATGGTAAAACATATAATTCTAAATATGATATGTGAAATAATTTATTAAATATATAATTTCATAAGTATCCAATCGGATAAAAGAAATATTAATACAAATAAGTATAGTATATACTAAAATAGCATATGTTGACGAAATATTAAAATTTATTACATAGAGCAAACAAAAGTCACGTCACATTGCTGACTTACAAGTTAAATAGATTTAAAAAATTCTTGGATTAATAATATTAGAAAACAAATAGAAGATGAAAAAAAATAAAAAATATATATTTAACAGTGGGTATGGATTATTACAAAGATAGAGAAAGAGATAAGGAGAAGCAAGAAAAGGTTGTTGAGTTTGACTATGGCGAACTTTGATCTGGGTGAGAGATACAGTTGCCCTATTTTCTCTTTTCTCTTCCTCGCTCTCATTTTATCTTTCTGTCTGTCTTCAGTCTTTAACCACGTTCTATACTTTTTTTCTCATACATCATTCTTCCTTTATTTTCACTTTAATTATTGTGTTTAATGTTTTTATATAGTAAATTATCTAAATGAATGCATAATCACCAATTTTATCTATTGGAAATATTGCAATATTTTAGTATTCTGGATTTTTTTTGTATGGGCAGAAAAAAATTATGAACAATATAATACTTGTATTATATATATATTATTTAATTATATAAGTTGATAAAATAAAATTATAATAAGTTTTATAATATAATTATTATTTTTACATTGTAAATATTTATCAATCTTGCATATAATTCCATCATAAACCTTAAGCATTAATAACGAAAAATAGTTATTTTTATTAGTGAAAAGAATAAAAAATATATATGTAACTTGTAAAGTTTCTTGATAATTTTATTGAACAAAGACTATTGTATAGCTTTCAAAATATGTAATGAGAAATGTTTCTTCTTATTAATAAAAATTTATTTTATTTGATTGCTTGGGTAATTCCTATTTTCAGGGAAGGAACGTGTTGATTTGGTTTTTAAAAAAGTGTCAATTTTATCATCAAATGTATTAACGTACATCAAAATTAATCAAGTCCATTTTTTTCATAGCATTTAATACTTAATTTTGATTTATTGGACATATGTGGTTGAAATTTTGTAGTGTCGTGACATTTGTCTTCTATTGTGTAACCCATAAGAATTTTTTGATGTAGAAATTTAGGATTAAGATTTAGAAAAAAAGTTATTGAGTTCGAAGTGGAAGTAGTCAAGGGCCTCCTCCACCACGTGTCGACATCGGAGTGGAACGAAGCTCTAGGATGCAACTAAACACGTGCAAGAGTAGGGATGGTAAAAAAATCTGCACCAGCAGATATCTGAGGATAAAATTTGTGTCCGCAGATATCTGAGGATAAAATTTGCGACTGATAGTTGAAATCTGCAGATATTTACTACCCATAATGTGCGGTTAGCGAGTATTTTAATACTCGCTTATAAACGGATCGGATACAGGTATTATACTATTCGTATCCACTGATATCCATTATCTGCAAAAAATAAAAATAAAAATTTAATTTATATTTTATTAAGTTAAATTTAATTAAAATTGACATTAATTTATACTTTACAAGATTAAATTTAATTAAAATTAAATTTTAATTTATATTTAATTTAATTTATATTATATTTTATATATTTTTGTAATTCTATTTAAATTTTATTTTAATAATTTATAAAAATATTTTTTTAAAATAGTTGCAAATATCCTCGGATATCCCCTGTCTATGCCGAATTGGATTGAGATGTTGTGTTTTTGCATAACAAAGTGGACCTTCATGATGTTGTTTTTGCTACACTGAAATGTTTCAGAGGGTTGCACTGCCAAGATTAATATCGCGATGATGAAGAAGACAATCTGAGACACCTTTTGTAATACCACCATTTCCTTTTTCCTTCTTCCCCCTTCCTTTGCAGGGCGAAGATGGTGAAAACCCTAACCTTAATTTCAAATTGCATCGGGAAGATGGTGAAATTAATAAAATGTGTGAGGAGAAGAGAAAAAAAAGTAGAGTAAGTGTGTGCATAGATAAAGAGGAGGAATAGATGTAAAGTAAGTGAGTGTAGAGATAAAGAAAATGATGATTCAAATTTGATATTACTATGTTACAAATGTGCTTTGCCATGTCGTCACACAATTAACATCGTTTCTGAAAAGTTAACTGAATAAACTTAATTAATACACATTAACATGTAGATTAAATTGACACTTTTTAAAAACAGAGATCAAATAGACATACTACTATAAAAGTAAGAACTATCTTATCAATTAAACCCAATTTATTTTCTCTAACTTCAAAGACAGTTTCATATTCTAATAATAACATTAATTATTTCTATAGCAAAATCATTTTCATTCTCTCTCATTAACTAATGGTAATTGCAATATAATTCATTTACTTTATTAAAATTAAACATTATTACCATTCTAAGTTTGTCAAAGATTTTAAGTTTCCAAAATTTAGTCATTAAATTTGGAATCTAACATGGTGTTTCACAATACACCAATGTGACTTTTTCTTTTATGTTTTTAAGATTTCTTAGAAATTGAAAACTGTATTTTAATATATTTGTTTCCTTCATGATTGAATTTAAAAAAAAAAAGGTTTAATAGTTGAGTTATTATTATTATACATGAATATCATGCTACTTTTGGAGCATGATTTATGTTAATCAAAACTTTTCTCTTTCACATAGATTGACATGTATAAGCTAGAGTAACAATTGATTGTTATTTAGACACATATAACACTCATGAGTTAAAAAAAAAAAAAAAAAAAAAAAAAAAAAAAAAAAAAAAAAAAAACTATATGTAGCCTTATAATTGTAATATACGTCAAACTTCTAACAATTTGTTTAAAATAAATGTCACTTATAATTGCATCATCGACATCTTTTCTAATTTTAAATCTAGAAATTATTGGACTTTTTACATGTATCCTTTTTCTAAAACATTCCAAACGTCTTGAATAAAGGACAATTTTTTTTAGACATAAAAAATCCTTTTGGTTTTTGCAAAACTTCAATTCCAAGAAAAAATCACATATTTCCTAATCAGTCATATGAAAAGCTTGCATAATAGACTTCTTAAACTCAATCATCTTGCCTTCATGTATAAATCAAATCATGAACATAAATGATAATAATTAATATGTTATCTTAAATGTTTATTTTTTTACGAAGGAAAAAGTCTCTTTAATAACTCTTTTTTGACAATTTTTTGACAACGTATACAGTAGTTTGTGATTGGTCCGTTTCAAATATTTTTTTAGAATAAATTCAAACAAACCAATAGAATTGTGACGTATGTCCTGTTATTAAAAAATTGTTAAAAAAGAATTGTTAAAATATCATTGTCCTTTTATGAACAATGTTTTCTCGTTTGGACATTTTTTTAAATTCTTCCTTCAAATGAAACTCTATATGATTGAACAATGCTCATGGTGTTTACTTTAGGTTAATTTGCATCTCACTCAAAGATGTATCATCTTATGCATGTTGCAAGTGTCACAAACATCATTGCTATATGTATGTATGCAACATGGGAATAAAACTTTAGAATAATCAATTCCCTATATACCACTAATTAATCATGTGCTATACTTAACAACTTCACCATACTCCTTCAATTTTATCCTGAAAATTCAATTCACTCCACAGACTTCCTCCATTTGTGGTAAGTGTAAATTTATCTCCTTTTTAATCTCTATTTTTTTATTTGAGTTTTGTGCTTTAAAATCTTATTTTAATTAGGATTTACTTTAAAATGGTTAATTTAGTTTGAGATGTAAATATGTGTTAAAAATAATTTGTTAACTACATAAATATGTTTTGTTTAACTATATTAGAAAATATAAACAAAACTTGCCAAATCTTTCAAATCTCCAAAGCAACATAAATTTTTTTGGATATTTCCTAAATATTTAGAGAATCCAAATTCGCAACTAGCTCTAAATATTTACAACAACATAAGTCCATGAGCCAACTCTATAAAAGGAGACCTAAAAGAGACAATTGGAAAATCCATTCTCTCAGGTAGTTTGTGTAGCTATTTTCCTCAATTAAGTAACGAGTTGTTCAATTTATTTATTTATTGGAGTTTTTTTATCTTGAATTTTTTTTTTAGCTTTTAAGATTGTCTTAGAATAATATTGAGAGTCAATTTTATGCATAATAATTAATAATAACTAGTATTAATTTTCAATTAGTAAACCTTGATGTGAGTTAAATAATAATATTTTTTATGTATATGGAATAAAAATGTTATTAGTTCTTTTCGTTTATGGTGGAATAAGTGAGAAAAACTAAAATGAATTATTAGTGGTATCTAATTAATTAAATATTTAACAACTTTTCACTCAATAAAAAGATAAATAAAAAAATTGATATTTTAATCATATATAATGGAATTAGTAAAGTACAAATTGAATCTTAATTAATAATATACGGTGGAATAAATAATGTTCTAAAAGATCAACTGAGTAGTTTGTTTAATTAATTTAAGTTCTTTAACTTTTAAATTAAATTGAATGGAAATCAATGAATAATCCTAATTTGAAAAGACAAGAAAATCAACAATTGAACTAAATTTTTTAATTCATTTTGCATTTTTTAATTGTTTTCGAAATGCCTATAAAGTTTTTTTATTAGAATTATCATTGTAGACATTTAGGTAGTTTATCATTTAGTTTTATTTATTTATATTTAATTTGTGCATAGCATTCTAACACTATTTTACTTATTTTTATTTTTTTAATTTGTTTTATATTCCTAACTTAAGTATAGGTTTTATAAGAACTTAGTGTAGTTTTAAATCAATTAAATATTCATTAGAAGATAATTTAGGTTAATTTTATTCTAACTAGTATTTTTTACTACTCTAAAACAACACTGAAATTGCATTGAAAAAAATAGAATTAATTTGATAACATCTATTATCACTCATGTTTCAAAGCTTTGAAGAAACAAAGTTGGATCATCACTCATATATTATATTGTTTAGAGAATCGCGGTCTATTATTCTGTTATTAATTTTTTTTTTGACGTGACATCAAAGGCTGATGGTTGACTGGAATATATGTCACGGTTAGGAGAGGAACCGCAATATATATATTCGAATTATTTACCAAAGTACCACTGCGTACCATTATGTTACGGTTTCTGGTAAACCGTTACGCTGTATAATACCTATTTTTTACTTGTATCATATAGGTCTGTGCTTTGTCTTTCCATTCAAGCTTGTGTCTTCCTTTCTTCAATTGCATCTCTACTTCAAAATAGTTAACCACAAATATCTTTGTTTTCTAGATTAATAAGAGTTTATCTCTTTATTATAACACCAAAAAGCTTTTCATATTGTAATTAATGGTAACAATTCTTATTCTTTATACTGTTCATATCAAATTTAATTTTTTCCTACTTCCAGAATGACCTAACATGAATACGAAAGTTTTTCGTTATTTCTAATATTTTATTAATTTTATTTTTTTTAACATCTTGAATAATATATTTATTATTTAACTTATTGATCAGGCAAATAAAAAAACAAAATAATATTCCAAAAATACTATGTATACGACTAAAGTTAAAGAAAAATGTCTCTCTAACAACTCTTTTTTGACAATGCATACGTGACAGTTTGTGATAGGTCTGTTTTAAATATTTTTTTAGAATAAATTCAAACAGACCAATAAAATAGTGACACGTGTCCTGTTATAAAAAAATTGTTAAAAAGGAGTTGTTAAAATATCATTATTCATAAATTCTCAAATAAAGAAGTTTAATTGAAATCAATGTCTTACTTGGACGTGATCAAAAACCAGAAGTATTTCCTTCCTCTCGTGCGAAATTCCTTGTGTTCTTCAGTGGGTTAAAACAAGAATAAGTCTAACCAACAGGAGACTTTCTCCCTCACAACCCCAAAGAATCAAATTTAAATATTCAAAAACAAAAGCAGAAAATCACCCAGAATTTCAAACATGGAGAAGATGGAACATTTCAGCCATATCCACCCTCTTCTGTTAAAGCAAGAAAAGATAGATAACAACAACCTAGTCCTTTGCTCAGCTTGTGAAAACCCAATTTCAGGTCCTGTCTTCAGCTGCGACAAATGCAACTATATCCTTCACAAAACATGCGCAGAAATGGCACGCCATGTCAAACACCCATTTCACCCTCAACACCCCCTTGTTCTCCTTTCCACTTCCCCTTATGAGGGACGTTACATATGTGATTCCTGTAGAGGCCTCTTCCGAAACTTCGTGTACCATTGTTATATCTGCAGCTATGACCTTGACGTCTCATGTGCTTCTCAATGCAACCCAGATGATGGCCATAAGCACGAGTTCATGTCAGTGACAAATCCACAATCGTTTGTTTGTTATGCTTGTGGCTTGCAAGGAAACGAGGGTCTCGCTTGCCTATGCACCATTTGTCAGATATGGGTTCATTCTAGCTGTGCTGAATTGCCTCTTGCTGTTAGAATAAAAAACCATGACCACCCTTTGAAGCTCACTTATGACCTTCATCACATTTATGGTTTCTGGGGTAGCATAACTTGCGGTGTTTGTAATGGAGCAATGAGTGCAGCTTTTGCTGGTTACTTTTGTTCAACGTGCAGATTTCCCGTTCATTTGAAATGTCTACAAGAAGATTTAAGAGATGAGTGGGAGGCCGTAGCAGAGGATGAGAAATCATCCACGTACTATGAAACTGAGGAGTCCTTGGATATTGATTTTACTTATAGTTTCTTTGGTCATGAACATTTGTTGAAGCTGAAGGATGAAGAGAGTGATCAGCGATATTCTGGTAAACTCTGTGATGGGTGTAACCAACCCATCATGCCACCTTTATTTTCTTGTGAAGAAGAAAATTGTGGCTTCATTTTGCACCAAAGTTGTGTTGAATTACCAAGAACAATGCTGCATCCGTTTCATGCACACCCTCTGACTCTTCTACCCAAGGCACCAAATTATGATGGCATTTATAGGTGCGATGGATGCAAAAGATTGAGCAATGGTTTTGTGTATCGTTGTGATGTGTGTCAATTCGACCTTGATGTTTGTTGTGGTTCTCTTCAAGAGAGAATTGAACATGAAAGTCACATGCATCCCTTGGTCCTCAAGAAGACGACCATTGCTAGGCAATGCAAAGGTTGTCATCGTTGGTCGAAGCATGTGTTTGTGTGTGAAGTTTGTGAGGATTTTGCCATTGATTGTGGATGTGCTACTCTACCGCGTGGAGCATGGTGCATGTACGACAAGCATCCTCTAAGTCTAAACTATTTTGCTGAAGAGGGTTTGAGGGAATATGAATGTGGTATTTGCAATGAAAAAACTGGTCCGAAGCGATGGTTTTATTACTGCGATGACTGTGATTATGGTGCTCATCCTTATTGTGTTGAAGGCAAGTCTAGGCTAGTGAAGTTCGGAAGCAGTTTCCAATATGATGTTCACTCACACCCTCTTGCTTTGGTTGAAGAAACTGATCAAAACAGTAAATGTGAAGCCTGTGGTGAAAGCTGCAATGGCTGGACACTTGAATGTGGACAATGCAAAATCTACTTTCATCGTGAAGGACAGTGTTTTTGGAAACAATTTAAGAAGAGCGCCAAGTATTTGGAGTTGTCAGGAATTACGAGACACAGGTACGCAGCAAATGTGTTAGCCTCCACGCCCAATATATAACCAACCACAAAGCGAGAGCCTGAAGATAAACCACTGCATCACTGTCCTCTTAATTAAGAAAATCAATGTTCCTCATGTTATATGTGCAATTAAATTTATTGATTTAATGTTAGTTAGTGTCCGCGTTTCTCATATTTATGTTTATACAAGACATTCCTTGTTCAAATGTAAGACATGTCATTTCTCACAAGTGATGTCAGTATATGGACTACCTATTGAAAACGTTTGTGCAAGTACTATTTTATCTTGTGTATCTTCTGAGACTTTGATGTAGATACTGTGTTTAGTTTGCGGTTACAAACATGCAAATGTCCTTTTAGTGGAAAAGAGATAAATTATTGTTTTTTTTTTATTTATTATTCGTCTTAAAGAGGGAACTTTCAAACCCAAATGCCTTGTATTATTGTATATATCAATCAATGTACAAGCCCAGCAAAAACTTGGGAGAAAAATTATGCGATTTGCATTTGTATTATTGTATATATCAACCAAAGTATACAAAAGTCAATTTAGTTCTCGTGTGGTGATTATAAATCAGTTATATTTATAGTTTAGAAAAGAATGATTTTAAAAAGTTAAACGAGCTATCATTAAACTGTTATTTTGAATAAGAAAAATTAAAAGAGCTATAACTAATGGGAGCACAGCATATACAAATTTGGAAGACATCCGTAATACAAAGCAAAGGAAAGGATGCGTAATGAAAAGGGTTGTATTAAGCAAATTTGTATTACGAAATTTATTTACCAAGCAAAGGATGCGTAATGAATTTGGTCAACCATAGTTCTACCAAGAAAAATAAAACAATTTCCAAAAAACAAGTGTTGAGGTAAGGATGTGTTCATATAGAAATATAGGCAAGTAAAGAATGTTAGGAAACTAAAATACGTTCCAAACCAATTAGGTGGTTCGCACTTAAAATAAAGGGGGGGTGAGATAAAAAGACTTTCATACGTTTGAAACATTCCTCAAAATTGTCCAAAACTTCCACGAAATTTTCATATGCATCCATTTTTTTTTTCGTCATATGCTTTCTTCGTTTAAAGGAGTATATATATATATATATATATATATATATATATATATATATATATATATATATATATATAT
>NC_028353.1:239042-313435 GCF_000741045.1 Vigna radiata var. radiata | reverse complement strand
GTTAACAAACCCCATATATATATATATATATATATATATATATATATATATATATATATATATATATATATATATATATATATATATATATATAACTAAAGTCGTTAATTTTGACAGGAAAAAACATGCCTGTTAAGAATCAATAATCGCTTTAAATTAGAAATCACGTTACTATTCTTGCCACCGGTAATAAACAATGAGAATAATGAGTATACAATCCTTAGTAATAACTATTAGCATAAAATTGTAAGGAGAGTCTCACGCATCATCAGTCTGCACTGTAAGATCCTGTACACCCAAATCATGGCATAGGCCATGCACAAATTCTAGTATCGGCCGATCGTTTGTCCCTTGCTTTACCTGTCAGAATGACCCACTAAATAGTCAACATTTACATTAAATCAACTTAATAAAAAGAAAAGAAAACATGCCACACTAACATGACCAAATTTTTAAAATAAAATTCAGGTTTGTACAACAAATAAACAGCGATTCACTTGGGTACCGGCTTGAACAAGACTACTACGCGTTAGAGGTATGTAAATCTAGACATATATAGTATTTATTATATTCTAATGGTATAGAAGTTTCAGTTTTTTGCTACCGCTAGTCAAATACCTGTATTGACAAAGGATTGGAGAACAAATAATAAATTACCTGCACTACAAGTGAACCAACCACATGACCTGGTACTAATTCCCAAAAACGAACCTGGGAGACTTCCACTACATCTTCCCGAGCATAAATCTGAACAGAATATACAAAATGTAGAAGTGGCACATTGATGTATCAAATTAAAAACGCAAAACATAAATAACAGACTAAAGCAAGCAAAGTATATCAATCACCACAGCCCCAAGATTCGATCTGGGATAGAAAGTTAAAAAAAACAGTTCCCAAAAAATAAATTGAAACTTAAATATCATTTAACAAGTGGAGCAAAACACAATTTGCTCAAGAAAAAGTAACAACCTGTCTCAAGCATTTATTCAAAGCAGTAGTTGGGATGCTAGGAGGCGCCATTTGGAGCAAGATACCACCAGTTGCCCTAAAGAGAGGCAGAACAAGAATAAAAACAGCAACAGAAACAAGCCCTAAGCACAAGACTTCTGCATTCTGAACCCTATAATGAAGGAAAAAGAAATAAGTCAAATTACAATATCTAAAGTAATAATGTTAGAAAGCTGTCAATTTTTTATTTTCAAGTTTTCATTATATCACTCTAGATTATTAGAAAATGAAATTATATTTACCTGATTGACAATAACCAGGATGCCAATATCAGACCTGCACTGAGAAACCATTGAAGTATGTAAGCTCGACATTATTTGTACATGGTTAAGAAAATGCGCTAGCATTCATGGGGTGTTACTATCATACACATGGCAAACAACATAAATCAAAGAATATCTACCTGCGAATAGAATCTGCAAGAACATGCAGGAAAACAGAGTGGTGATTCATATCTTCTGCATTTCTGTAAGCTGCAAAACATTTTCCAGAAGAAACATTTAATGATTAATTATTATAGGTCAAGTTCAAAAGTAGGAAAAGGTTAGATCAAGTCAATTTAAGAACATCTAATAAATACCAACCAAGATTAATCCGAGCATAGTTTCTGAAGAACCATACACCAACGAGATTCACAAATAAATTGGTCACTGCAGAAACAATCAAGTAATGCCTACAAGAAGAACGCAGTCGACATAAATAAAAATTAGAAGGAAAACAAACAAAAAAAACAGCTGTTAAAATGAAAAAGGTCACAAACAAGCAATCCCTTCCCATTCTAAAAGGAACACAATCAACAAACGTGGTGAAGGCAGCAGCAAAATCTAGAATACATATTTTTGAAGATCACGTCTAAAAGTCAATTGTAACTTTTAGCCATTTACAGTAGGCATCCTTAAGAAACGTATTAATTTCGTTGCCTTTCATGGGGCCTTTTTTTGGTGGATATTTCCAAAATTTATGTTGTTATTTAAATTCTATTTATGTTTACTAGAACAGGGTTACTTATTTTATCCTAATATTTTGATAAAGTTTGACTACTTCAGCAAAAGTGACGTGATAAGGCAGCAATTCATTGCTTTCTCTTGGGTACAATGAAAAAGAACCTTCACGCCTATGATCAACTCAACTGGTATTAGAGAAAAAAGAGAAACACATGAATGCAAGAGGCTAGAGATACCCCAAGAATATTGTTCAGAACTCTAGACAAGGTGCCGTTAACCACTGGCATATTCTAGATAACCCAGAGTCTCTCCTTAACTAACTTCTTCTTCAGTTTGCTGCCTAACTACTCAGAGCTGTGCTGCTTTACTAATAGGATACCATTCCATCTAGCTATTTCTCCCCCTCAAACTTACTATTTAAACCTATCAATATACCATTTTTATTACTTATGCCTATCAGTCTAGGTTAAACAAATATTTGATCCCTTTCAGAGGAAGCATAAAACCTCCACCTGGTCAACTTCTTAACCATTCCAACAAATCCTAAATCCTAATATCAACAGACAGATACTGTTTACAGCCCCATCAAAGCCATCGATAAACACTTTAGCCCATGTAATAAGCACAAGCTCATTACAACCCCTATGTTATAACCTTGGGTTTCTCAACAAACCCTGATTTTGCTCTCTTAAATCCTGCGCTTAGTGCTTTTCTTCATCACAATATGGATAGAACATACCAATTATGACACCAATAGCAATCCTTTGCTAGCATCAAATGGAACCCAGCTCAACAACAAAATTTTCATTTCTAACTTTGAAAACCATTTAGTCAATCTTTCTGCTGCTGGATATGTACGATACTTAATCGTAAGAAATAAAACACTGAATCTGTACAAACTTACTTGTGCTCTGATTCATCTTGTATGAAGGCATGAAGGGCCTCAACTGCTAGGGAGAATGACATAAACAAAAGAAACAGCTGTCTACACAAGCAGCAGAAGAAGAAAATTCAATATGTTAGCGCATATGATGTAAATGTACGGAATAGATGAGAAAAAGTAAAACAAGTCTGCAACAGTTAATTTAAAACAGTCACACAAATTTTTTTGCCCCTTATACAAGTGATCATTTAAATACTCAACTCAACAATGCAAAATCCAAACCAGAATGCCATGAATTATCCATTCTATGCATTTGCTTAGGGTCTGTTTGAATAAACATTTCTATAAGCACTCATAAAACAAGAAAACAATAAGGAAATTATATAAATTTTTGCATAAGTAAAATTAACTTATAGACAAATTAAATTAGCTTTTGAAAAAAGCTAATATGAGAGTTTTTCAACAAATTAGCTTATAAATAAGCTAATTTTAGCTTATTGAAAAGTTTATTTAATTTTCTTTTTGAAGTGTTAATGGAGAAGTTGATCCAAACACATCCTTAGTCAAAAAGATAGCTTTCAGCAACTCAATTCAGATAAACGTGACAATCTAAAAATGTATTTTACCATTTATTATGCAATAGCATTCAGCATTTTACAAGATTTTGAGAGAAATACTAATTTCCACACTGATACAAAGAATTTGTTCTGTGTTTACATTAGGGACAAAAATTACATGTTACCACCTTATCAAAAACCAGAAAGGAACCAAACCTGATTAGAGATCAGCACCATAATCTCCCCAACTTACTTTTACATGGTTACTAATTTATTATAGAAGCATCATTTTAGTAACAGCAACCAATAACTTCACTAGATAGACAGTAACAACAGCTGTAGTAAATGAAATAAGGAATACTTACGGCATTTGTAAATGCAGACAAGACTTCTAGCCTTTTATACCTGAAATTAAATCATATCAGTTCAAAAATTATAGACAGGGTTGAAATGCTTAATAAAAAGGTAATAGTAGTTCAAAATAATACCTATAGTATTATTACACATGCGCATGTGCTCACACAAGGATCGATAATTAGACATGTTTTTGTGTGTATAATGTGTGTGTGTGTGTTGAAAATCATTATAATTATTTAAATTGACAAACAAGATTTATGTAAGTGCTGATTGGAGAAGAGGGACAGGCAACAAGATCAAGTTGAGAATGCATGGAAGGATTATTTTTATGTAGAGAAGGGGAAAGTAAAAATTTGCAGTAAAAAGAATATGTAAGTGCAAAATAGATGGTTTGTTTGTTTGTTTAAAGGAGAAATAATAATTGGGCAACTAAGGGAAAGTGAGAGACACTGAGCTGAAACCGTATTTGAGAGAGCACAAATACTTCATTTATATTGAGAAAAAGAAATTAATACAATAAAGAGAGGAGATTTGATATCCTCTAATATTAAAGATATGATAGGAGAATAAATAAAAATATTCCTAATTATATGTATAATCAAGATATTTCTAATTATATAACATGTGCTCCTTATTTCTATGGTTATAACAGAAACTTAAACAATAGGTTTCTGACTTTCCAAGTTCTAAAAATCATGTCTACTCTCATTAATGTTGTGTGAAAATCTTGTCTGACCATGTTGGAACAGCTAAAAATACACTTTTAAAATTCAACACTTCAATGGGGTGCCTGACACATGTCATGCATGTGTCACTATTGTGTCACACACGAGTCATATGCTTGTCAGAGTCAAACATGTATCCAACACAGAGACACACCATTAAAGAGTCAAGTCCATGCTTCATAGTCTAGGATTAAGTAATTGTTGGGGCAGATTGATATTCTTGAACCTTGAATACAAAATATAAACAATGACACAGACGGATGGAAAAATGTTATCTTTTAGTAAATAAGATGCATGCAGATAGATATGGACACATGAATATGTGTGTTAGATTCAAGCTAAGTGCAAATATAACAATAGTGAACCAACTAAGTCACACATACTTCCTACAGTTGCCAGTTTACCTACATCCTCATTCAATAAGTTCATCTTGTTCCTGTTTCAGAAAAAATCATAACTCGATCCCTTAATCTTTCATGGGAATTGAGAACTAGCTCTCCGGACAAGAACTCAAGAGAAACATAAGAGCCAAAGGTAGATTCTTCAGCTCTCAAAACTGAGGAGCATCAGGTAGTAAAGAACTAACAAGTTCCCTTTACCACATGGGAGAAAACAATCATGTTTTGTATAGAATGCAGTCAATGTACAATTTTGCCATATATATATTCACTCATACCTTACGAATTCTGCAATTTCACAAATGGCACAACTGTACACGAAAATTTCCAATACTAGTAATCATAATAGTAACAAAAGCAATTATAGGGGAAAAAAGACAATTATAGGGTATTTCCAGAAGAACTGTTTAAACAACCACTTTAGGAATCAAAATTCAGTTATACAATAAACTGCGTCACGTAATTAAGTACAAAAAACTGATGGAGCACAGTTGACAAGTACATGACAATAAATGAACAAATCTCACCCATAAGTATACTCTCGATCGGCTTTATTCCTAGACGCAGCCATAACAAATAACGAAAATGTAAGAAGACCACATCCAAAAGTCAAGTGAACCGCATCAGACACTAAACCTGAAAAGGTAAACGCATAGATCAAAACGTCAGCAGAGATTCTATTTCAAATTCAGTTGACATTAATCGTTACACCCAAACCAGAGAACGGCTTTGAAAAGTAAAATTAATTTCCATGCATCACGTACACAAACTCGCGAAATGACGAATATAAGTTATAAAAAGTAACGAACATTCGAATTTGAAAAAGTTTAATGAAAAATCAAAGCTGATTGAATCTGACCTATGCGGCCTGTGAAGAGGCCAATGAGCAATTCGGCAGTGGAGTACGCGACATTGAGCGAGATCATCAGGAAAAGCCTCTTCATAAACCTGTTTCCAGATCTAACGTTGCGGAAGACGGAGAAAACGAAGGAGGAGAAGGACGATTTATGGAGCGAGGTTGAGCGCTTATCGTCACGCGCGGACCAGTAGAGGTGGTGGTGTAGGCCGTGTGCGGGAATGTCTATCGGCGTGTGAGGTTGTTGGAAGGAAGATTGGCGCGAAAAGGCGAATCGGCGATCGGCGGCGCCACCGAAGCCGAAATCGCCGTTGATGGAAGTGAGAGACTCTCTGGCTTCCTCCATCTAGGAAACCGGAAAAGATCGACGGGGGAGAATGGAAACAATGGAATTTGATTGCGGCTTTGAGGTTTAGGTTTGAAGAAGGATTGTAAAATAGCTGCGAACGAAAAACAACCAGATTTTGTTCTTTCACTCAAATTGAAACTTCCCCTGTTCCAGAGAGTGCCGCGATTGAAGTCAAAGTAAACTCCCTACTTTTTTTTTAATATTATGGAAAAACATAGTTATCTACCTAACATAAGTAAATGTTATTTATTTACTTCCAGAATTCAACTAAGGTGCACTGTCACATATTCTAAGATCAGATACAACAACTTAAGTAGTAAAATTTAAATTAAATATTCATTGTTTGATTTTTATTTTATTTTTTTCATTATTTAGAGTCGAACATCGGCATTCCTTATTTATTTAGGAATAAAAAATAAATTAACAGTTGAGTTTTTTTTATAAATTTAAGTATTTTTAGTTGAATTTCTGTTAATATATAAAATTTGATATGGTTCATTAAAATAACTGTTTCAATATGATTCGTTTGTTTTTTGTTTTAATATTTAATTTATAAAATCACACAATATTTGTTATTAAGATAGTTAGGATTTTAAAATTTCAATTTTATCTTGTAATTCAAGTTTGTCGTGTTATGTTTCGAAATTTCAAAATTAAATAGTCACTTAATCCTTATTAATAATAAGAGTTTAATTAAAAAATATATAAAAGTTGTGAACATTAAATAAAATAATTTTTTTAAAAAAATTCAAGTAAAAATATTCAAAATTTATAAAAAAACTTAAAACATAGTTCAATAATTTTTATATATAAAAATGTATAGAATAATAATGTAAGGTTTATACCTATTTTTCTCAATTTTATTCAAAAACGGTCTTCGACTTCTTTAAAGTTGCTCTAATTTTTATAATTTTTGTTTAATTTAATCTTTTTATTTAACCGTGTTTAAATTGTTAATGACACAATGTCCACATGAGCTATCAATGAATGGCGTGGGCCCAGTTTTTTTCTAATGTGGCTACCCATGGCATTAGGGTTTTCGGGTTTGCGATTTGGCCTCCCATGACAGCACGAAGTTGGATTTCACGATTAGGATTTTCTAGTTTGCGATTTGGGGCTTGTGTTTGCAGGTGGTGATGTGAGGTTTTCGTGGTTGATCGCGATGATGATTCACGAGTTGGATTTCACAATTATGTGAATTTGTGGCGGTTGAACGAACATGGTGTCTCGTTGTGGTTGATACAATTTGCGGTGATGATGTTGAGTTTCATTTGCAATTTGTGGTCTAAGGCTTTCTTATTTGCAGGTTCAAACTCGCAATGGAGCTTCATGTGGGGAGGCATGAAATGGGTAGTTAAGGTTTTTTCATGGCTTATATTGGTGGTGCAAGGAAGTAGTGGTTGGTAGAGGTCTGTGTAGTGGTTCGTGGTTGCAGAGTTGGTGACTTTGTGTTTAGTTTAGGTGGTTGGCCATGTAGGTTGCTTATGAGGTTGTTGATTTAAGATTTGTGGCTTGTTAAAAAAAGATGATGGTTGTCTCGTGGTAGTGGTATGAGGAAGAAGATGGTGGTGCGTTGCGGTAGCGTAATGGCGGGCAAGGAGAGTTTAGTGACTGGTGATACGGCGACGATGGAGTCGAGGATGTTGGAAAAAAAGATGAGATGATGTGCCAGCCACGTCACTCATTTATGGCTCAGGTAAACACTGTCGATTTATGTGCTGACACGAAAAAGAAACAAATTGAACAAAAATTACAAAAATTTGGACAACTTTGAACGTCCAAAAAAGTTAATGACCACTTTAAACAAAATTGGCACAAAATAGATACCAAACTAGGTATTAAATCATAATGTAAATCATTTTAATTGGTGAGAAAAAATAAATGAAAATAACTCAATTGAAAAACACAATTTTTAAACTCTAAACATAATTTTTTTAATAAAAATTTATTAACTTCTATCTTAATGAAATCTTAAAAGTTTATTTATCAATTTTTAAATTTTACTTCATGGTCAAGATTGGTGCAACTCGTAAAAAAAGTCAAAATTGGTCAATTTTACTAAGGTCAAAATTGGACACAAGTTGATCTGGACTGAAGTTTGAGAAAAGATAACTTACACCAAAGGTCGAGATGGACTGACTTAGACTGAATGTCGACTTTGGCCAATTTGGCTAAAAATAAAGACAAGGCTATTCAAATTGAAAGTCAAGAGATGTTTGTGAATGTTTAATGATATATTTTAAAAAATTAATACTTTTTTAATGTTTCAAAAGAAAGCCTAAAAGTTAACCTTATAGGACTTTTGTGAATTTTTTGACGACATAAACTTTTTCAATTGGAGACTTTTTGACCTTATGACCTATTTTAGTCCTAACCCACATAAGTCATAATCAAGTCCTTTGGAATAGGTCAATTAACAACTCTAAATTATATTAGTTTATTATCTTAACACTAATAATTTTCTTATACACTCACGCAACTGAATTTATTAAAGAAGGAAACAAAACAAAGATTAAATACATAATATTTACTTTTTGCTTTAAGAACTACATCATATTTATAAAGGTTACACAAATAATAAAATTAACATATAGTTTTCTTAATAATGCATAAGCAAATGGAGAGAAACATGAAATGTCTTTAAAGTATAATACTCATTCAAGTTGATTTAATGTTATCATTGTTTTCCTTAAACTAAGTTTGTGTTATTTCAAACTTTTTTTTTTCATTATGAAAATAACTCAACTTTTAATGATTTAGTGAAAGTATATATAACTTTTTTTTTACAATAGGACAATATTCAACTTCTATTTGTTTTTCTTCGACTAACTCTCAAATCTTGTAAAATTGAATATCGATGTGCTTGAACCATTCATAAAATACTAGATTTTTGTTTAATGCAATTACTTCCAAAATATATCTTTTTGGGTATTTTGTATAGACAATAAGTTTTACTTCGTTATTACTAGAATTAAAAGAACTCCCATTTGTCAACGTACATTTAGTTAATATATAATTCTTTGAGCTCCTTACAAATGGCAGATACATGGCTCTTCCATGAATATGTTGATCAATCATAATCCAAGTACAATATATGACACTCTTGATATTTAAATACTAGTTGTAAAAACCACATATGTGGAAACAAAGAATTATTTTTCTTTTTAGATGAATAAGTGAATACTAATATTCCAATTTTAAAGAAATTGAATCACAATTAGATTAAAGGATGATACTCAAAATTCTATCACAGCCTAATAAGCATGGGACAACTATTAGAGAAATGACAAAATAAAATAATTAGTTGAAACACACAAGAAAAATAATAATTAGTTATTCATGATGAATCTCTATATTATAGCTTTTCCCTTATAGTTGTCTCATTAGTAAGTTACACTAAAGACTAAAAACATATAAAGCATCATAAATAAAAAATTTATTTTCATTATTCAATTTAGGTGTGCTTCTATCTTTCCCCAAAATTAAAAATTAGCATAGTTTGTAAATTTTACTATAAACTTTGGTTATTCATCTTGAAAAGAAAATAACTCATTGTTTCCACATATATGACTATTATAATCAGTTTCCAAATATTTTCATCTTCTAAAAATTTGTTACTTATAAAAAATAAACCTCATGGTAAGGATAGTAAAATGGATCAGACTCCTCTTTTGACTTGTTATACCATTGACACGCAAAATTGTGACAAAGAGTCGTGGATTGGCAAGTCAATCCATCAACCTTTTTTTTAAAATATAAATATGTTCTAAGCTTTTAATTATTTAATTAGTGACTCTAATCAAATAAATTAAAATAATTTTACATTTACATATTAAATTACTTTACTATAACTAATAATTGAAATTTAATTTATAATTATTAATAATTTAAGTTACAATATTAATGCATATATGTATCCTTAAAGTAATATAAGATAGAAAACTATCTTTTCAATTTCCAAATAAAAAATAGGTCAATCTATCTCATTTTTGACATACCAATTTGGCAGACTAAGTAGAACGAGAGATAAAGCAAATTAGAGAATTGAAAACTTCAACCGATCCACAATTTTGATGGGCTAGGGGTTAGTGTGGTTCATAACCCACTTGTCACCCTTTCTTTGTGGTTGTTTGAATTACCATCACCATCTTAATAGAATTATTTCTTACACCATCCCACGTTGTTCCTTGCACCATCACATTTTTTAAAAACTCTAAAACTATCTTTTATATTTTAAAAAATCTTATATCTCCACTTCTTTTCTTCAAAGGATGTCGACATTCTTTGAAAAAAATTTCCTCCATTGAAATTTTCGAAAAATCCTTTAATCAATGTCGACATCTGTTAAAGAAAGATATTTTTGATATGTGATGGTGCACGAAGAAATATGAAAAAATACAAAGAATAACCCTTCTATTTTAGATATAATTTTAAACAATATTAACTTCATGTTAGAATATATAATTTGTGGCTTTGTGGTCTTACTTTTCACAATCAAAATTGTT
Source organism: Vigna radiata var. radiata (assembly GCF_000741045.1). Taxonomy (NCBI): domain Eukaryota; kingdom Viridiplantae; phylum Streptophyta; class Magnoliopsida; order Fabales; family Fabaceae; genus Vigna; species Vigna radiata. Next base: position 302,850 of record NC_028353.1, on the reverse strand, counting down.
AAAACTACTATCTTGGTAGAAAGTGTTTCTACTTTTTTCTTGATTAAAAAGATGGTAATAATGATTTGTTTTTCATTGAATAGATGGTATGAAATCATTGCCTCTCCATTGATTAAAATTAACATGTTCTCTTTCTCAAAAATTACCACGACCACTTCTTCTAAAGTTACTTCTTCCTCTACTACTGAAATTATGACCTCTGCATTAAACACTTTAACTAGATTTTGTTGTGTTGTTAAAATTGACTTGACTCTTCAACGCCTCTTCACTTATCTTTTTATTTCTCTAATATTTTTCTTACATGAATTGCAATGTTTCCATGTAATTTGCTACTAACAGTGTTTATGTTGTGGAAAAGTACCAAAAAATTTCTCTTCACCTTGTTGCCAGAAATTTCTTCTCCACAACATTCTCATTTTATTAATGAGGTCGACAGTAAGAGTAAAATATTGTTCAACAATTTATGAATTGAACATCTCACCTTTGTAATAATCTCTTTCATAATATTGCAACTTAGATTCCTACACCTTCTTTATTCCTTTGTATGATAACTTTAAAGTGTCTCACATTTTTTACAGTTTTAGAATCTACAAATTTACGAAAAATAGAATAGTATACTTCTTATTGGATTTGTGACAGTGTCAAATTATCCTTATTTTGACTTTCTTTATTAGCTTCTTGGGACAAAACCAAGTCAATAAAACTTCAAATATTGCAAGTCTTTAAATGAGTAGTTATTAACAACTACCAATAATTGTGACTAAGTTTTCAATCCAGTTTGAAGCCTAACCGTATGATATTATCATTCATTATCGAATCCTATTGCAACGTTGTTGCAGGTGACATCAATTTTCCTATTAAGGTGACCAACAAATACTAGATATAATTCATAAGTAATAATAAAAATAATAAGTAATTACCAATATTTATATACTTTAACCCCGAGTTATACTTTTCTCGTACTTTTTATACAGTTATATAAAGAAAAAGTATGTTTTTCCTTCTAGAGTTGTATGATGGTTCCAGTGTCTGGGTCATGTTACCATACTGCATCGTGCATATTAACCAAAGTGCCAACTAGAGTGCCTGATTTAAAAAAGGGGTCCATTTTCAAAAAGAATTTAATTAATCTCGATGAATGTTATGTTTACAATACCAAAGCAGATAGCAAAACAGATGTCATTCTTTCTACTGTAATGGCAACTGCGTACCAATTTGAGGATATGGTAGGTCCAAAAAGCAGTTGGGATTCGCAGGCAATGATGCACATTGGTGTAACATGTGAACTGGAATGGAAACGGTGGTAGTCTACCTCGTTACAATGTTGAGTTTAAGAAGCTTGTGATAATGGTGAATTCAACAAGTCAACACTCGGAAGTTCTTGCAGAAGACGTGAAATTTCTCACAAGAGGAATTTTTTTTTTTCCCTTTTACTTACAATCTTCTGATACACCACTGTAACAAGTGAAATGTTAAGAAAACCATGACCATAAATATTTGACAACTCAGTATGGAAAACAAATAAGAATGAAACTTTCTCTTAATAATCCTCTTAAAATTAAATACACAAAAAGAATGCATTTAATGTCTTCCAAAATATAACATATATGTATGTATGTATGGATCAATGTTACTTTTATTTTAGAATTTTGATGCAATGCTGGGGTGTCTTTACGAGCTGATAATTGAAAATTAAACGCATGTGATGATGATACCTAGTTCATTATGTTCGTCATTTATTTTTCTGCCCTCAGATATTATATATGAGGCTCACCTCCTTATCGTACTCATGACTGCATATGATGATCCAGCGTATAGGCCCGAATATCAGAAGGACTTGTACCCGGCCTAACAACAACCATCAAAATAATATTATACAGCATGAAAGGTCTAAGAAGCCAAGTATCAGAAATATTACGAAACACCCGTTGGTTTCATCAGTTTGCGTTTGCACAAAAACATATCTGAAGGTCCAAACTCACAAAGTGTTGCCCTTTCTTGTCCTAATCAAATTTATGCAAAAGCGTAGGCGGCTAATTAAATCAACAATATGAGCTTTTTATTAAAAAAAAATAAAAATAAGTAAAGTATTACTAATGCAATCTCATCGTGATTTATATTCATCTAAGCATAATTTCCAATAAAAATTTCTACGTATTGAATTATTAACCAGTACTGGTAAACAATAGTTAGCAAAATATTTAACTTATCTACATGTATTTTGCTAACAATTATCCCCGGACACTCTGGACCTGAACAGCCATTAAACTAGTAACCAAACCAAGCAAACTAAATGAGATGAGTCTAATTAAACCAGTTAACAGATTTCTGTCTAAACCGAAAGTACAATTAATTTCACATGTAAAATAGTGTCCTGCCCTCAAAAACCAGACAATACATTAGATTTAGGAAGAATAATATGGAGTTGGGAAGAAAATACCTTTTGTTAATGGTTCCATAATGGAATTTGAGCTTTCCAGTCTTAATATCCTCAACATACTGTGACCATGAGAAATAATACAAGTTATAGAATGAGTAGGTGACATAATAAAACCTAAAGCCATCAAGTTGAAACGTCTGATTCTGAATCATACCAAACTTAAGGTAACCACCATCGATGAAAAGGATAGAGAATTAAAAGGTATATCGTCAAGTGGAAAAAGTTGGCATGCTGATGATTCTGGACCAGGTGAAAAATGCGGCTTCTTCAACTTCGCCAAGAATATCAAATAAATCTGCCTCAAACATTCTATAATCATGATAAAAATTCTCAAACTAGTCAAGGAAATAAACAAAAAATAAATAGAATAATAAGAAATTTCTCACTTGGCCAATTAAAGGAATATCCAGTTGGGCAAATGGTGAAATTACTTCCACATCTGCATTTGCTTCCTCCCTTGTTTCTCTTATGGCACCATCCACAGCCGACTCTCCTATTTCCAAATAACCAGCAGGAAGTGTCCTTGTTGAACCAAAATATGAAATTAAAATACCTCATTGAGGAAAAGATATGCAGTATTTATAATATAAAAAAACTAGTAGCAACAGCATCACTGTTTTAAAAATGGTTTTGGGAACAGGAAAGTAACACGCAGATAGACAGAAGCAACCAAAATAGGAAGTATAACATAAAATCCATTCCTACCAAAGGCCATGAGATGGTTGAATATTCCTCTTGCAAAGGAGCACCTTGTTATCATGTTCAACGAGGCAGCCAACTACCTACTTTGCCAACCAAAATCACGTCATGTTTAGAAGAAAGTAAATAACCATGCATCAACTAATAAAGTGAAAGAAGAGCTATGACAAACAAAATAAATCATCAACATCGAAATTGATGTTGATGAGTTATTGTAGACAAAGAGAAATATTATCATTTCATCTAATTATAGGAGAATCATAAACACTAAAAGAAGTGAAAAAAATTATAAAATCCGGTCGGAGTTTCTGAAGAATCCGAATACAAATCCAATACAGGTACAGCTACCATTTTAAATCAACCATGCTTCCATTCAGACAACATAAATAAAAACATATGATACTCCTCAAAATCCTTCTTTGTTATACATTTTCATTACTATTTTGTGAAAAGAAAAATACTTAAAGAATGAGAGTTATAACTATACCATTTTAAATCATGTTATATGCAGATACCTTAACCTCCATATACATTTCAGCATCAAATTCAAGCATGGCATACCATTTTGTTTTAATAAAGAGGAAACCTTTATCCTAAAGATGTTTCAACTAACCTGTTTACTCAGATCAGTGAATAATAATATAGGAAAACATCAATATCATTCTCTCAAATCTCTATTCATAATGCATCTTAAAACTCAAGCAAAAATCAGAACATTTAATTTAACAAGAAACAACAATTCCAAGTTATATTTCATATGCACTGTATTCTATACCATGAACCGACCATAAAAATCTTTCAGATTGAACTTTAGGTTATCAACACATAATTCTGTTGTTCTCCAGTTACTTACAACTAAAGCCACAAACAAACTCCCCAAGAAAACTTTAATGAACAGGAACAACTATTTTTCCATAAAAACAAAAATAAGTGATACACAATTTCCTGGTACACAAATAAGTGATACACTACCCGCGGTACTGTCATGTTGCAAACCACACAACATAGCTAAGACTACATTTAACAGTATCAAAACAGTATCACGGCAACACCGTAACACTAATTTTGTAAATCAATTCATATACATTAAAAACAATTTACTTCAAACATACTAGAATACCCGCCATTACTTTACCAACAACAACTCTTATCCCAACTAAGGGAATTCTAATCTACTGAACGTATGCACGACATCATTCGGCTGCGCTAAATACATAAATACCAGTTATTATCACTTCGCAAGCACTAAATCAAATAAACCAGAAGCTAGAGAGATATTTCTAGACAGTCACCATCTTCGGATTCTGATACGCAATCTTCCCACAAACCGTACATATAGCTCTCAACTTTTCTTCCCCTTCGGGAATATCATTCTTCGTAGAACCACCACACCACTGACAGAAGTTAATGTGTCGAACATTTCCCTACAGTAGCCCGATCAACAACATTTCAGCGAACCGTTAAAATCCACAATTGCAAGATTCTAGCTTTGCATCATTAACAACAATAGACATATACCATATATAAATAACTCAGTCACAAAATTAACATTAGAAATGCGCGAAGAGAACTCACGGCAGAAGGAAGCGGTGTCGAGGAAGCGTGAAATGGCGCGAATCGAACCCTACGAACGATGGTTTTGGTGGGAAGCAATTTGGAATAAGGGTTAGGGTGTGGAATTGGGGAAAATGAGAAGGATGAGAATGCCCGGGGTTTCTGAATCCATCGTTGACTTACCAATCCACATATCTGAATCTGGATTCCCTTCATCATTTTTGTTATTCAAGTATGAATTGGAACACGCAATTATACGCAACCAAACCTTTTTCGGTGTTCACGGTTCCGTTTTCAAATTCAAAATCACCCAATTCAACGAATAGAATAAACCACTCTCTTTCCCCCCTTTTCTTAATCCAAAATCCTCAAACGATAAGACCTAAATCTTCTTACTTCAAAAATAAAGAGTATCTATTTTTAGTTTTCGGAAAAACATTTTATATATCAAATAAATGAAAAACATCATTATCTACAGAAATTGTTAGGTGATTATGATACACTCTATGCATGAAAACTGGCACATTCACACGTATACTTCTCATTTACTTACTTTATTTCATTTTCTTCCAATCCCAAGCTACCAATTTGAGATTTCGGGGAAACTATGTGTTAAGTTGAAGAAATTAAAAAATGTATTTTATCTTGTCTTGAAACTAGTAATATTATATAATTCTTAAAATAACACCACTAACTTTTAGATTGTTTGTTTTTCAACTTTTTCAATTTACATTTAGACTTATTTAGTTTATAAGTACTCCTACTCAACTCAAATGTTGCAAAAAAATGCAACTCCAACAGGAGTTTTCTGGATATTATCAGCTGAGACAATAAATGGTAACTTTGAACAATAGAGATTCTTAACATAATTAGCTGAGACAATAGATGGTAAAAAATGGTACATTCGACCTATCAAAAAATTGGTACATTTGTAATCGTAAAATAGTATACATGTTATTTGCATGATAATCTAATAAAATTATTTAAAACTACAAAACACAGTGAAAGCAGGATTGCTGTGTTAAATAATATAGAACGGTCAATCATCCGGTTTGATCTGGCTGGAGAATTCCAGAAAAGGATTAGCATAAGCCTGAAGGATCCTCAATCCAAGGCCAGTTTATCACATAAAGATTGATAAGCTGCACTGCAAAGCTTGAACTTCTCTTCTGCTATAGCCTATCAAGTATCAATGTACAGAATAAAAAATTAAAAGAATTAGGAAGTTTAGCAAACTAATAATAGAGACTCCAGAACATCGAATTGAATAAAAAGGAGGAGGAATATAATCGGTGGTTAGAGCATCGCAGCACCTTGCAAGAGCCTTGATGACGATCTGGATGCCATTTTAGAGCACAGGCCCGGTACCTGATTATATAAAAATGTTGAGAATATCGTAGTAAAGAACTATGGCTTCCTAACATTTTGATGAAGACGAAATTACAGAAGAAGCAAAAACTCACGCATTTTTTACATCTTCAAGTTTCAGAGGACCAGAAGCACTCAATCCAAGTGCTAATCTATCCGGAGTTAAATCTGAACCAGGACTATCAGGCTCGGATGAAGAGTCATAATCATTTTCGCTTCCATGCCTCCAATTCCATGATCTCCCAAAATTAGAGAAGCGTTCAGCCCTCCTCCACTGAGGATTTTCCTCATTGATGAAGGACCAATAGAAGAATCTATTCCCACCAAAGGCAGAACGGAAAATGGTTTCCACATCAAAATCATCTTCACAAAACAAAGGATCTCCTGAAAGAAATAGGGTTTGTTACCAACTTGCCATTAATACATTAGACTCCAGAGTACACTTCATAAGTATCTAGCAGCTTCTATGTTTTGTTGAAAATAATAAAAACAACGTAAACAATTACACTGATTTCATAAAGATTATGATGCAACTTGAAATTAAATCTTATTCATGATATCCACAAGTTTAAATCTCTCAATCCTAAATGAGTAAACAAGAAGTTTCCAGCAATATTACGTAGCATGATCTCTTAGAGATACAACCACCTGTAAAGAGAGGTAATACTACAAGATACATGTAATATATTCTGTTACAGCACAAAAATCTCAAGCATCCTTACTTCTGTACCAATGGTTTGATCCCTGTTTGCCATTCCTGTACCTTCCAGAGCCCCCATCAAAATATTGCTTTTTACGAAACCATGAGGGGTCCTGGCTTGATGGCAGCTCGTCCTGATCAATACCTTGCTTCCAGCTCTAAACCACGCAGAAAAAAGTGCAACCATAAGCATCAAAACATCTTATAGGACAAACAAAATCACGGAAGAGAAGGGGTTGAGTTTACTTCTTAATTAAGTAGTTAACAAAGAAATTTATTTTATTTATTTTATTACATTAAAACTGAACCCATCCCTACCAATTTCATAAACACCATATACCTTGCAGTATATATTGTGAGGATCATTTTGGCGTCAGTGAAAGGGGAAGAAATATAGATCATACAATTGTACATGAACAGTTGCGATTGAAGGCAACTCAAAGGTGCATGGCCACATAAAAACATCACTTCTATGTTCTGATCTTCAATATTCATGAAAAAATCTAATAGACAGTATTTGTTCCTGTCACTCTCACATAAAAAGGCCTTCTAACTTGATATGTATGTTCGCCTACGCGCTATATGTATGAAAGCTTCCCACTTGAATATCAGCAATAAAATACGGGTGCCCTAATCTATGTCATGGCTTCTCCAAATGTTGCACCTCCCAAATCACGTGATCCCAAAAAACATGTAATAACATGAAGGGGTCTAATGTCAATCGTTGGCAGTGACATTGATGCATTTTACAATAAGTTTATTGAGGAAGAGTGGGATAAGATAAACCTAATAGATGGGTCTTGTTACTGTATATAGTGCAAATATCTTTCTGTTTTGATTTTACATTCCATTTTGCATTTTGTTAGTTTGTTGCATAGGCTCTGCTCTTTCTATTATGCCTATTCTCTCTCTCTTTTCATTGTATATATAATAGATACTCTTGACTATGTCATAATCAGAGAAGAATATTTTTCACCTCTTCAATTCTTTATTCTATTTCTCTGTACAATTTATTTCTCCTTTACATTGAAGATCATCTTCCATCATGGTAACAGAGCTTGAAACCCCCTTTTTTATGGTTATGGCTCCCGAGACTCTGTGTTCATTCTCTTCCATGGCTACGACACCACCTGCCATCTTCTCGTACTCCATATGGAAGAAATTATCCAACACTAACTTCTTACTCTGGAAAGAGCAAGTGGAATTTGTGATTAAAGCACATCGTCTCCACCTATTACTTGTTAGTCCTCAAATTCCTTCCCAGTTTCTTTCTCTTTCTAATTGTGATTTAAGGATTGAAAATCCTAAATACACTATTGGGAAACACAAGATCAAATGTTGCTTTCGTGGTTGCTATCATCTCTATCTGCCTCATTCCTGACTCATATTATCAGTTGTAAGCATTCCTTTCAAGTTTGGGAAAAAGATCCATGCACACTTTACTTCCCAAACCAAAGCTAGGGCTCACCAGCTACACACCGAGTTACATAAGCACCGTCTTCTCGTTGAAATGGGTCTTACTCTTCTTTCTCATGCTTCTCTTCCTATGTCATTTTGGGATCATGCCTTTCACACTGCAGTTTACATAATTAATAGACTTTCTTCCTCTGTTGCTCCTTATTTTGTCCCATATTCCACCCTCTTTCACAAAGAATCAATTATAATTTTCCAAAATTTCTGGTTGTGCCTGTATTCCTCGTACTCAGCCCTATAACACAAATAAATTGCAGTTTCATTCTACTGCTTTTACATTCATGGGTTACTCCTCTTGTCACAAAGGTTACAAGTGTCTTAACTCAAATGGTAAAATCTTTATGTCCAAAGATGTTGTCTTTGATGAAAAGACTTTTCTATATGCTACTCAAGTTCATTCTTGGATTATTTCTCTTGGCATTATACCATTTTTTGTTGACTTTCCCTCTCAGCATGCTACTCAAGAATCCCCTTTTGTTAATATTCCCAGTGAGTCTAATCCACCCAATGAATCCAATTCTCTGTTTCGTACCACTTATCATGAAACTCGTGATGTGTCTGTTCCTCCAACTGTTTCTAATCCACTGAATTTGTTCCTCTGGTTCCTAGTGTTTCTTCATCTCATAAACCTACTCATCCTATGCAAACACGTTCAAAGTCAGGTATTGTCAAACCATGTCGTTTTCCTACCTTACTTCTCACTCTTTCAGAACCCAACACTGTCAAGCAAGCTTTGATCTCTCCTCCTTGGCACGAAGCAATGCAAGCTGAACATGATGCTTTAATGGATAACCCTACATGGTCCCTCACTGCTCTCCCTCCTGGGCAGACTGCAATAGGCTGTAAGTGGGTCTTTCGTATTAAAGAAAATCTGGATGGCACAGTTAATAAGTGCAAAGCTCATTTAGTGGCAAAGGAGTTTCATCTGAAATTTGGGTATGACTACTCTGAAACATTTTCTCCCATTGAAAAGCTTGTTACTATCCAGTTGGTTCACCTTAGCTCTTGCCAACAACCGGTCCATTCAACAGATTGATGTAAACAATGCTTTCTTAAATGGCATTCTTCATGAAAATGTTTACATGACTCAACCCCATGGTTTTGAATCTGCAGATTCTACTCTGGTTTGTAAGCTTCACATGTCCATATATGGCTTAAAACAGGCTCTAAGATCCTGGTATGAAAGACTAACTTCCACTTTGATTGGTTTTGGATTGGTCCACAACAAATGTGATCCATCTTTATTAACTCTTCAAATTGTTCGACACTGTCTTTATGTTCTCATCTATGTAAATGGCATAATCTTCACTTGTTCCTCTGATTTGTTGCTGCAATCCGTCGTATATAATTTGCATTCTGCCTTTGCTCTCAAACAGTTCGGTGCTCTAGGCTATTTTTTGGGAATTGAGGTCAAACATCTCAATGATGGATCTCTTCTTTCTCAATCCAAATACATTCATATTTTGCTTTACAAAGCTGGAATGTAAGCAGCAAAAGGCATCTCTACTCCTGTTCAAAGAGGTCTAAAACTTTCCAAATATGGTTCTGATTATATGGATGACCCTGCTCTCTATGGATCCACTGTCGGTGCATTGCAATATGTAACTATAAACAGACCTGAGATTGGTTATAGTGTGAATAAAGTTTGTCAATTTATGTCACAGCCACTGCTTGAACACTGGAAAGCAGTCAAAAGAATATTGTGTTATCTCAAGGGTACTATCTCTTATGGCTTGCATCTTCAGCCTGCACCTTCTTCTGAAAAGTACAGTCTTACTGCTTATTGTGATGCAGATTGGGCATCTGATATTGATGACAAAAGATCCACTTTTGGTGCTTGTATATTCTTTGGAAGTAATTTGGTTTCTTGGTAGTCTAAAGAGCAAACTTTGGTTGCTCAGTCAAGTGCAGAGGCAGAATACCACAGTCTTTCTATCATTGCATCATAGATCTTAGGGCTGGAGTCTCTTCTTAAAGAGCTAAACATTAATTGTGCTACACCTATCATCTATTGTGATAATCAAAGCACTGCTGTTTTAAGTCACAACCCTGTTTTACACTTTCGGACCAAACACATGGAGCTAGACATCCTTTTTGTGCGGGAAAAAGTCCTGGGTCGTTCATTAATAATCACTCACATACTCACTAAACCTCTCTCTCATGTCCGGTTCTGTCACTTACATAACAAACTCAATGTTCTTGATTATTTTCAAGAACCTTGAGTTTGAGGGGGATTGTTAGTGTATATAGTGCCAATATCTTTCTGTTTTGATTTTACATCTGTTTTGCACTTTGTTAGTTCGTTGCACAGGCTCTGCTCTTTCTGTTATACTTATTCTCTCTCTTCTTTCGTTGTATATATAATGGATGCTCTTGACTATGTCATAATAAGAGAAGAATATTTACTTCTTCAATTCTATGTTTTATTTCTCTATACAATTTATTTTTCCTTTACATTGAAGATTCCATCAGGTCTGATGCCTCAGTTCTTACTCTGATAGTGATCATGAAGAAAGAATGACCAACGCTTTCTTACCGGCTGGATGTATTGACAAGAGGCCATTGATGATATTAACCTTCGATATTTTATCCTTAAAGTGCCGTTCACAAGCTCACAGCATATTTTGAAGTTGCAATATGTTGTTCCTAACTTGGGATCGGAGATCACAAGCTCACAGTACATTTATGAACCCAAATAGTCAATGCGAGCCCATACATATCGTCATTGTACACTCTTATTTAACACGTGTCACCAGATTAAACATAGAAATCCATCCTACCAATTCACAATATATTTGTCCAGAACCATCTTGCTTAAACAGAACACAGAGATTTAACCTATTCAGACAGATTTTAGCAGTTTCTAAATGCTAAATACGGGGCTGTTCATCACTGACCCTACTTCTTAATAAACCAGTGCAGCATGGAAAAGACATTAAGGAGAAATATAAATATCGTAACAATCGGAAAGAAACCAAGCCAAAAAACCACAGAATTACCTAACTCTGGCAACACTATATAATATATTAGACTATAATTGAATGCTAAAATTACAAGAAACTGCGCATGCCCACACATACAAAAACATGAAAAGGAGAAGAAGCATGGTGAACCTGAAACAGGGATTCTGCATAATCATTGATACTGTTCATTACTCTATGTTTTGCTTGCATCCGTCTAAACCTTCTGGAGTTATGATTGTTGCCTCTCTGCAATCAAACAGTTCTCAACCCAACAAAACATATAGACAACACTTTCTACACAACCAAAAGACATTGAACTCTCATTAATTAGTTCAATAAAAATAACATTTTTGGGTCACAAACAGTTCCCAACATACAAAATCAGAAAGAGACATAGAAGATTGACGCGGTGAGGCCCACTATCAAAAGACACAATGGTTTCCAATGTAATAATTGTTGAATGAAACGAAAAATAGTGAAATGACAACATAAAGCATAGGGAATTGAGAGAAACTAACGGTGTCCCAAAAATTGCGCCGTTTACGTTGCAGGGGAGGGGTTGAATGGAAGAGTGCCCTGAGAGAGGAATGAAGATTATTGCTGGTTGAAGCTTTGAAGATGGCGCTGCTCATTTTCTCTGCAATTCGAGTCCTTCGTTTTGCCCCACCTCGGGCTGTCGATGGAACTTGTTTAAGACGAAAATTGGAATAATCCTAAATTAGACCTAACCAGAATCAGAATGGTCATCAAAGACCACAAACTATTTGAAATCGTGGTTTATTCATTAGGCAAAAACATTTGAGCAATCCATCACTTTATTCTTATAGATTACTTCACTATTAAATAACCTTTAAAGGGCATATGAAAAATAAATTATTTTTATTATTATTAGAAGGTATTTTCGATTGCATATAAATAATAATTAATTATTATTTGAACTCATTATAACTAAATTTGATTTGTTTGGATGAATTTGTTAAAATTATTTTAAATTTTTAAAATGTGATTTTTATTATTTATATTTATGTGTAATTTACTTTTCTTATTCAATATTCATGGATGAATTTGTGATAAACATGTTTGTATTAAAAATTCACTTCATAATGGTACAATTACTACCAGCTAACATAAAGGAAAATTTACCTTACTGGTTTTTACTTTTAAAAATTTACCCACATGAATGAATCCAAATTGCATTACACAGTTTCATTAAAAAAATTATTATTACTAAAGAACTTTAATTTAAATCAAAATATACTACGATCATGACACTTTTTTACCATTTCAGTTTAAATTAAAATACGTGTCAATTTTTTCATTTTAAAAATTCTTTTTTTGTGACTAGGATTGAGAAAAACATCATATTTTCCAGAAAAAATTCAAAGTAAAATTAAACTTATGGATAGATGATAAATCAGTAATATTAGATAAATAAAATTAAGTAAAAAGGATAATTTTGATAAGTTTGAATAAGTGAATTAAAACTTTATGAATACTGGAATTTATACATTTTAAACTTTAAATTTTATTTTTAACACGATACTATTTTGTTAAATTTTGTTAATGAGTTATATGAAATCATAATATATTACAATAATCATTATTAAAATTATATATGTCATTTTTTAGTTAATAATTCACTATATTTATATTATTTATTCAAAGCAAAAATGATTTTTTTTTATTAAAAAAATAATTTATTATAAATCTGCAATATGAAAAATATGATTGAATAAACCTACTATAAAAAAAAACTAAATCTGATTAACACAATATATTAAATAGTTGAATATTTAATAATAAGTTTTTTTTGAAATAAAAAATTACAATTAATTTTTTTATTGAAATCTAAATAATAATTACACTAGAATATGTTAAACTCTAAATACAATTCAAAATAATAAAAAAAATATCATACAATCCGAGCATATCATAAAAAGTATCATACAATCCATTTTGACAACACTAAGAATGAAATGCCTCATCCGAATCTCAAAATTTCTTTTTAATTCTTCCCTCAATTATCGACTGCCCCCATTTGTCGACCAAAAATCATCGGTAAACAGTCATAACAACCTTATTAACAAATATCACTGATGGATAATTGGTCCATAATACCCAACTCATTTACAACAAAAATTTTCATTGGTAAATAAAATATCAAAATATGTTTCTAATATCCGTCGATAACTGCATATTATTGACAGATCATGATCCTTCAATAATATTTCGTCGATAAAGTCGGTATTCCTAATAGTTTTGTGTTTATTTGAAAATAGAGTTAATACCACAAAGTAATAAATGGAAAATGTGCTAACCGCAACAAACTTCACAAACTTACCTACTTTAAAAAAATTATTACAAACTTCAATACACTAATATTGTTTAGGAAAAAAATTGTATCTTGGCTTATTTAATTTTCAAACATTTTAATTTAGGTAATAAAATGTAAGAGTCTAAAAAATAAATTATTAGAGTTGATAACATGTTTAAATGATGAGACTCCATTATTTTAATAATAAAAGTTTAAAATATAAATTTAATTTTGATTAATGAGTCTCATTGCCTAAAACACATGTCATCTCTTTAAAACTCATTCTCTAAGAGTTTTCTACCATCTATCTTAGTCTTCTAACCACTGAGTTTTCTATTTGAAGATCAGGGAACTCCTAAATGATCATTGAGGCGAGGTCTTCAAGTTTACCTAATCAATTCTTGCAAAAGATTAAGTTAGTTTATGCTCTTTTCTCTAGTTATGTGTTTTTCAATGTATGTGAGTTTGGCTTTGTCGCATGTGTCATTTAGGTCTTCTATTAGGTTCTTGGTTTATCAATGGTTTTAACGACGTATCCTGATCATGATTTTGTGGTTTGTAAGAACATATAGAGTTCTTTGATCAATGGGAGCAATTTTAGGTTCTATAGAGTTGTTTGAGTTTCTAACAAGTAAGGAAACTAATTAACTTGATTTTAACTATAGACAACTTTTAATTGTGGATTGTATGTGTATATGATAATGAGTTTGTGTGATTGGAATGGTTGATGAAATCCGACTTGCTAAATTTGGTTAAGAGGGTTGAATTGTCATTGGTGATTGTATGTTAAATTGTAGATAGGTTGTATATTTGAGACATCAATTGAGATGATGTGAGTCATTGAATTATGTATAATTTGATGTTTGGTTGTGTTGAGAAAGCGTAGTATGTTAAACTGGTTTATGGCAAAATTTTGGCAAATTGGTATATTGAGTGTGTTGTTTGAACTTTGATTGACATTTGAGTGAACTGATGAACCGAGTCATTGGGCATTTGAGCAATTTGGTATTCAATCTAATAGTTAAACATGTTTTTGGAATCAATCACAGAGTCATGAATGAAAAATTAGTCATTTGGACAAGTCTTGAGTGTAATCAGATCACATTTGAAAGTATGCAGATTTTTGGTACAACGTTGAGCGGTGGCAAGGCACTGTTGAGTGCCAAATAGCACTACATGTGTGAAACTTGATTTCTTGATAACTTATTGAGCGATGGTGCTAAGCAATAGAAAGTTTGAGAGCTTTGGCGTTGAGCGCCATACCTTGTGCTGAGTGTTCCCTATTGCAAAGTTTATGCAATTTTCTATGTTCAATGAATCATGTGTTGTTTGCAGTAGTTTTAATCAAATTAAACGTATGTTTGTTTGGAATTTGGGGGGAATCCTTGTACTATGATATGATTGTGAATATGTATGAAATATGGTGTGAGAAGGATTTTAAGAAGAAGTTCTTGTAATGGTTATGTATAATGTATGTATTGATGTAGGGACTCCGTATTTAGGGTTATTCTGACACTTTTAATAACCATTCAGTCTCAATTAGGAAAGGGTGGGACATGTCGTGAAAAGTAGTAGGAGATCCTTAGTTTAGTGGTTGTTTCTTGGTCATAAATGTTTGACGGAATAACCTTATGTGTGGTAGCTTGGGTAGTCAATTGTTGTACTACACACAAGTGTTGGACCCTAAAATCTAATATCAATATATGTATCTGAATTGTCAATTTTAGAGTCAATATTTGTATTCTTAGGATTTGCTTGAGTTACCTATGTTTAACTATTATTTTATATTCAATGGTATGTATCTACATTACTTTTATATTTGTTTTTTTTTCTCTCTCTCTTCTCTCCCTCTTCCACTCTCTCCCTCTCCCTCCCTCCTTCTCTCTCTTCAATTGTAATTGTTTTTGCAGAATGCATCTTGACTTTGATAAAAAAAATTCATATTACCTAGATACATATATGAATATATATTTGATTTTTTAAATTGATATAAACATAAACATATTATATAATTATCTTTAATTTATTAGAAAATCTTTTATAACTTATCTTCAAGGTACATATTTAATTATTTTTTACATCATTATAGTTTACTTTTTAAATATTTGATATTGAGAAAAAGCATATATTTTTTTAACAATAAATATTTGATAAAATAATGTTTTCTTTAATTTTTTTAAAAATAGTTAATTAATATTTGAAGCAAAGGACATTACATGGATACAAATATAATATTTTTCAATAAAGATGCATATAAATATTTTTATACCCGGTATGAAAAAAAGATGAATTTATACTTTAAAATAAGAGTGATAATCAAACTTAACCACTCAACACTATTTTCATCCTTATATGTTAGCGTAATAGTTAATTGAGAAGATGAAATTAGACATAATTACTAAAAAAACAAGTAAATTAAAAAAACTATAATTCTTACCAATAAAAAAACATTAAAATCTTCTAAGGAAAAAAAATACTTTACTTGGTAAAAAAGTATATAAGATGTTTTAAGTAATTGAAATTTTGAGTTTATTTTATTAAAAAATTTGCAATTTTTATTCAATTTTTAAATAATCACATTTTGTTTATATTAGTTTTATTTCCATTTTAAATTATTAAGTAATTTCCTAGTTATATTTTAAATGAACATGTCAAATCTAGAATTAAATTTATTAAAACTTAAAAAATATAATTTGAATATTAAAATTTTGGATCTTTTAAAATACAGACTAAAATCACTGGATTAAAAAATAAGAAAATTGAAATTATAAATCAAGAAATAAAGTAAACTAAGATCTTCATTTAAAATTATTAAGTAAAATATACTTTTTAACATGTTTTGTTAAATAAACTTTTATGTATATTTTGTCATTATATATATATTAATAATTATTTTTCTATTTTTTCACTAATAATGTTATGGGTTAAATATGTTTTTAGTTCCTATATTTTTGGGCGATTTTGGTTTTAGTCCCTCTTTCAAACTAAAGTACAATTTAGTCCTTCAACTTTAGAAAACTTTGGTTTTAGTCATTTTTATCAAATTGTTAAAACAATTTGATAAAAAGGACTAAAACCAAAGTTTTCTAAAGTTGAAGGACTAAATTGTACCAACAATTTGATAAAAAGGACTAAAACCAAAGTTTTCTAAAGTTGAAGGACTAAATTGTACCTTAGTTTGAAAGAGGGACTAAAACCAAAATCGCCCCAAAATATAGGGACTAAAAACATATTTAACCCTAATGTTATTTCAGCAATGATATGTCTGTTTTTTTTACTGTATTACACTGGTATTGTTCCTAAAAAAAATTGATTAAAAACGAGTAAAAACATTTTTTGTCACTGCCAAAAAAAATTATATACTTTAATAATAATAAACATATAAAAAGGAAAGATTAACAAAATTATTTTCATATATACACTAAACTAAACCAAAATTCTTAATCAATGATATAAAATTGACCTGATATAATTAATTACATATAATTCCATTCTGTTTCTTTCACTTTTACCAACCAATGTAACGAAAGCTCAACCGAATAAAAAAAGTTTAACTTTTTTTTTTTATCGTACACAACTAAAACAAAACAATTTTTATTACAGTTTTTTCAAAAACAAACAAAAATATTTAATCTAATTTGATTAAATTTCCTATCAAATAAAGAAAAGCATTAGACAACCTAAAAGAGCAGTCAACGGGGGACGGGGATTGTCCGAAGCGGGAAACCACGTTCTATGTTTGGTTGGTAGTTATCCGCTGCACGTCTTGAAGAACAGCAACGAGAAGAAGCCTGAACCGTGAGATGGGAAAGTGAATCTGAAGCAGTCAACGAAGGATGCGATAGCAGTGAATAGAACGAGAAGGGAGCAGAGAGTATAGGTAGAGTCGAGCGCAGGTTAAAAAAGAGCCCGACACGATCTATGAACAGTTGCAAACTGAATGCTGAGTTGGCAACGTTGTGGCATGTCGCTTTTGGCACCGTCCCATGCATGATTACTCCCACAAGTCTAAAAAGTTAAGAGTGAAAATTACACAGACACCAGAACAAGAAAAGCTGCTTCTTCTAGCAACACGCCCTGGTTTACTTTACTTTTCTGGTGGGGTCTTTTCCTTTTTCCCAAATTGCCCCTCTTTTCATCATATCATAATAATATCCAGCTCATACTGTATGATGGTGGCATTATGCAGTTGGCACTAAAGAGCATGATGCATGTTGCTTCTTTCTCACATTCATCATCATCAAGTTCTCAACCAGGATGCCACACGTTTGGGCTTCGGATCCCTTCCAAAAGGCTACTTCCATGGGATTTTAAGAATATACCATGGCTTTTAACTGCTTTCGAAATCTACAACAAGGAACATACATGTCGGCTCAACAAACAAATTTAATACTTCAAAAAAATGGACCTTTGTTTCATAATTTTAGTTCTATAAAATCACATTTGTTTAACCCATAACAATAAATAAAAGTGACTTTTGTAAAACGTTATATAATGTGTATAATCAAAGATAATGCAATCACAAATCACATTTCATATATCTTTCTATAAAAAATTTAATCATATATTAAAAAAATAAAAATATGAATTTAAGTCATTGAATAAAACATTATATAAAAATAAAAATTAATAAATTTATTATTTTGAAGTTTTAATTTGAGGGTAATGTTAATATTGTGTTATATTTATCTACCAATATTATAATAAAAAATCTCATATAAAATATATTTTTCAAAAAGAAAAAAGTTATATTAGGACATCCAAATTCACAAAGTACTAAAACAAATATAGAAACAATAAGATTTTTTAGCATGACAAAGGAGAAGAAATTCCTAAGGTTTAAGAGTGCAAAATTTTGGACATATATAGATATGTTAACCTCGTCTGTCTCAAATGGTTTGATGATGGTTTACATGGGTTGGGGTAAAAAAATCACTAAGACCAAGAAGTCTTTAATTGAAGAAAAATAAGATATCAAAATATCTACAAAAGCCTTGACTAGTCCATGACATTCTTTTTAGGAAAAAATATTCATTTTGAATACAAGAAAAAAATGTAATTAATTCTTAATTTTTCACAAATCTAAATATTTTTAATTTGTTAAATAATTATATACAAACATTTTAATCAGACATAAACTTTGTAAATGGTCTCAATAAAGTAGGTTGCTTACTTATATAAAAACTTACACAATAATACATAAAGTTGAAATTATTGATTGGCTAAACATATTTAATTTTTCTTGACTAAACATATTTTTAAAGTATATAAGATAATATTTTAATTTTGTGGTGTAAAAATTTATCTAGATCTCAATCAAAACTAAATAAAACATTTTAATTTGAAAGTTTAAAATAATGAATTTCTGAATAATAAACTTATGATTTCTTTTATATGTTTATATGTTGTTTTTTTATGTATGACTTAAATTTATACTTAAATTCTATCAATTATTTTTTTTTTTTGATAATATATATATATATATATATATAATATTTAGTAATTATGAAAAAAACTTTAGTGTGAATATCATAAAAGAATTAATGTAATAGTCTCATATGTTGACTATACTTCATTTTTCTTTACTCGGGTTTAGAACTTTATCATAATATATTACGTACTATTTTATCAAATGTTAAGTTTTGTTTTTTAAGAAAATGATAAAATTGATAAATAGAATATAGTCAATAACTATATTAAACTATATATTACATATTTTTATTTAATAAATAGTATGATATAAAAATATTGATTTAAATATAATAAAATTACAATATATTAGACTATCTAATAAAATATATAATTTTATACGTGTACATAAATAATATTATTTTTTAAGAGTTAATTAAAGTCTTATAGTATAGTCAAACACACCTTAACCCTAACCCATTTGAGAGAGAACTTTGGGACTAGGTTTTTTTTGGTCCTCATTTGAGGAGGCCTCCTAAAATGGGACTTTTTTGAGGATGAGCTAGGGTTGGTCCACAAGTCATGGATCAAGTTGACAACTCTACTCAGGAGGATCTTGTCACTTACTGAAAATTATTTATAAACTCTTTGAATTGAATAATGTGATATTTAAACACAGTGTGTATTTCCTTTGATGTATTACATCCCATCATCAAGTTAAAACATTTTAAAACATTATATGTTGATTTATTTGTCATCAAGAAATGCATTGAAAAATAAAAATCACGATTAACAAAACCGCTACACTCACAACAAAACAAATTGTAACTTAGAACAAATCTTATATAAACCATATCACTTATATTGTTACACCTTATACCTTGGAAAATAAGTATATGAGTTAAAGTTCAAAGCTATCAAACCTATAAAATCTAGGTTTAAATACTCTCTTGGTTCCTATTTTTGTCAACTTTGATCAATGTGAAATTGTTTTTTTTTTTTATGTTCAATGTGGTCATAAATTTCGTAATTTATATTCAATTTAGTCATTTTTCATGACATCGTCTAAATTGTTAATGACAGACTATAATGTTTAAATGAGTTGTTGGATTGTTTCTTACGTCCATCCTGTACAATTGCTTTTGTGGCCATGCGACAATGCTTCGTTCCTCCATCATCGTGAATGCAACCACCATTGAAGTCACCACCAGAGGAACTTCGTTCTTCCACCACCATGACGCATTAGATTCAACCATCATCCTAGCACAAATAAGGAGGAAATCAAGAACCACTCCTGCCTTCGACACATAATGCATATTCATCTTCTCGAAGCCCTTAATCGCAAACCATACCTAGCACAGATTTAGAATCACTCCCAAAATTAGGATTTTTGTGTAAGTGGTGTCGTAGTTTGTATTTGAGATTTCCAAGTCTCCATTTCGATTTGGGTGGTGCAATTTAGGACTTTGATTGTGTGATACTGCCAACATTACGGTTTTCCTACAATTGCTTGGTGGTTCGGTACTACTCCTAATTTTTGGTTGTTCGTTGGGTGGTGGAAAGGGGTAAATATGTGTTGGTGATGGAGGCATGAGATGTAGTGAGGGTTCGACGTGGTTTGTGCAATTTGGATCTATAGGTGTTTCATTAAAGACTTACATTTATTTGGACGATAGTGGCTCACGGAGAAGCGTGACACTATGGGTGAATGAAGCTTACAATCTGGAAAGCTAGCGTGATGTCATAGACGCTTCATGTGTGGCTTGCGAGGTGTCTCAATGGATGTTCCCAAGGTGAATCTACATTTTTGGTGATTGCATTCACAATGGTGGACGAACGAAGTTGTTTTGATGATGATGCTAATATGGTTACATTCATGATGGTATAAGCGTCACATGACCACCTAAGCAAATGCGATAACCATATAAACAATAATCCAATTGCTCATTCAAACATTATTCATGCGTATAATATGTCATTAACGATTTAGGTAATATCATGAAAAATGTATCAAATTGAACATAAATTACGAATTTTAAAATCATATTAATCATCTAAAAAAACAAATTTTACACGAACAAAATTAACAAAAATAGAGATAAAAAAAATATAAGCATATAATCTATTAACTAACATTTTTCTTATTATGATTTCCGTTTAATTGACTATTTTAAAAAAAAATATGTAAATTTAATTTGATAAACTTTTATCTCTTAAACTAATAATTTTTAAAATAATATAGGCTCTTATGCAATATCTCCAAAAAAAAAATATTTATTTTTTTATAACTAAATAATAATGTAAACATTTGTTTTAATTTGTTATATGTAAAAATTAAAATGAAATAAATTAGAATTTGATTATATATATATATATATATATATATTGATATATATAATTATATAATGCTTTAAATTATTATACATGTAATAAAATTTAATGCATAATTATACTTTTTATTTCAAAGTTATATCAGTGGTCAAAATTCATATATTTTCACAAATATTTAAAATTAGAAATAAAAATCGTAAACAAAATTTTTAATGTTATAAATAAATATTACAAAACATATAATTGATGAAATTATAATTACACTAGCATATTAGAAAAGAGTTGATAATATAATAAGAAATTCGTCACAAGGTCGATAATACAAAAGGAATCATGGTCATAGACTATTTTTAAGATGCTGATAAAGTTAAAAAGTTTATATATGTAATTTTTAGTATGTACATTATAATTTGTATCACTTAATACATAATATTCAACGTATAGAAAAGATATTAATTTTGTCTTTAATAAAAAAAATGAAATTTAGTATATCACTTTTAATCGATAATAAGGTAACCATATGTAACGTTTCTTACAATTTAAAAATTGGAACATCTTTTTAATACAAAATATCTATATAAAAATTTAAACTACTTTTGTAAAATTTAAATTTCAAATATTTTTATTTTTTAAACAGTAAATTAATTTAAAATAATTTTGAATTAGGAATAATGAAAAAGAGGACTAAAAATTAAAAATAAATAATGCAAAAAATAAATAAATCAATGTTCTTTAAATGTAACTTACTTTTAATCATTCTTAAAGTATGTGTATGGGTCACCCATATTAACAGTTACTATAAAATTAATAATTATATCATGTATTAAAATTCGTTATTAATTAATAATTAAAACTAATTTACATTCATTAAATTCGTAAAATGTAACGAGTTTAATATTTTTTCATGTTTAATGTTAATGAATTCAGATTTTAAAGCAGGTTTAAAGTGTCATTATACAATTATAATTTATAACTTACTGAGGTATATCTGAATTTTCATATAATTATTATAAAAAAGTATTAGACTAATTAAATTACTCAGTGATGGGATAGATGAGTGTTTCTCAAAAGTAATATTGATTTATTCTCTTATAAAATGTTCATTTAGTATAGGTATTGTGCAAACAAGAGTATTTTTTATGTTATTTTCTCTATAATTGGGAATATAAGCTAATAATTTTTCTTAAAATAATACTGAATCCGTTTAAAGATTATTTATATGTATTTTTTTATTTTATTTATTTACATGGTTTAATACCACAAAAGTTGAATAAACTAAAAAGGATATCACTGAATTGGAAATAGGAGAAAAGAAAAATGGGAATGAATAATAGAGAGATGAGGTTATTGGAGAAGCGAAAGGGGTGTAACTGGAAAGTAAGAAAAAGCGTAAGAGTGCCAGCTATTTCCAACAACAAATGTGGCCCGTGGATGCGATATTCGCAACGGACGGTCAGGATCCGAGGACGTGCAATTTGCGCTTCATTTGAGGCGAATTTCATTTGACCACACCTTCCTTTTTTAAACCACAGGGCGGGTACCTCAGCCACACACATACACAAATTTCACAAACTTCGAAAAAACACGACACACTCTCATACACACACGTTGTCGCACACACATTCCTTCTTTTCGCAGGTACCGCCACGTTCTCTCTTGCTCTTGCGTTCACCCGATAAGAACAACCACCCGCCGATTAACGCAATTTTTGTGTGTTTTTGCAGCAACAAACATCCTCACCTTAAACGACAATGGCCGATGCTGAGGATATTCAACCCCTCGTTTGCGATAATGGAACCGGAATGGTCAAGGTATGGTAAATGAGATCATAGTTTTTTTTGCTACTTTAACTTCTACCGGTTTTTATAGATGGTTTATTGAAACTGAAACCTAACCGATCATCTTTGGTGTGGTCTTGTTCGATCATTTTCTTCATAAAAAAACTTGAAATCGAGATCGGAACTCAGTTTCGCTTAGATCAACGGAATGTTGTTGAGGATCTGTTAGAAAATTCAATTTTCTTCATTAATCACGTGAATGTTGTTGAAATCTGTCTGATAGGCTGGTTTTGCCGGAGATGATGCTCCGAGGGCGGTGTTCCCTAGCATTGTAGGGCGTCCACGTCACACTGGGGTGATGGTTGGGATGGGACAGAAGGATGCGTATGTTGGGGACGAGGCTCAATCGAAGAGGGGTATTTTGACTCTGAAATACCCTATTGAGCATGGGATTGTGAGTAATTGGGACGACATGGAGAAGATCTGGCATCACACTTTCTACAATGAGCTTCGTGTGGCTCCTGAAGAACACCCTGTGCTTCTTACCGAGGCACCGCTTAATCCTAAGGCTAATCGTGAGAAAATGACTCAGATCATGTTTGAGACCTTCAACACTCCTGCTATGTATGTCGCCATCCAAGCTGTGCTTTCCCTTTATGCCAGTGGCCGTACAACTGGTAACCGATCTTCATCCACCTTTCTTGATTCTTGTTTATTTGGTATAACATGCATGTCCTGGTTGTAAGCTTTGTGGATATGATGTGAAACTGTTGATCTGTCTTTATCATCTAACTTGGTGTCTTGTAAGTTACCGATCATGTGTTTCTCTCAATTGAAATGGCTTGCATGTGCTCCAAACCTATCTGAACTGGGTCCGTGGGTCTTTGCATGTTAGTTTAAGCTTTTGGATTTTTCGGATCATGACATGGTACCAAATTGATCCTTACTTTTTTATTACGCCGCTAAGAAGAGAGATCGGTTACATGAATCACACTATCATTAAACTAAACTGAAGTTGCAAGGATTCCTTGTTGTTCTACTGAACTAAATCAATACGAGTTAACCCTTGAAGCCTAAAAGAGTTTCGATTGTTGTATCATGAATGTTTAATGAGATTTGGAAGTCTAGCAGCCACTTAATGACACGACTTGGTATTGAATGAAGTGAATTTATGCGGTTTTTCTATGATGTTTGTGTAGGTATTGTTCTGGACTCCGGAGACGGTGTCAGTCACACGGTTCCTATTTACGAAGGCTATGCCCTTCCACATGCAATCTTGCGTTTGGACCTTGCCGGGCGTGATCTCACTGATGCCCTTATGAAAATCCTGACCGAGCGTGGTTACTCTTTCACCACATCTGCAGAGCGGGAAATTGTGAGGGACATGAAGGAGAAACTGGCCTATATTGCTCTTGATTACGAGCAGGAATTGGAAACTGCCAAGACTAGCTCAGCCGTTGAAAAGAGCTATGAGCTTCCTGATGGGCAGGTGATCACTATTGGTGCTGAGCGATTCCGGTGCCCCGAAGTTCTGTTCCAGCCATCCATGATTGGGATGGAATCTCCTGGCATCCACGAGACAACATATAACTCTATCATGAAGTGTGATGTCGACATCAGGAAGGATCTATATGGTAACATTGTCTTGAGTGGTGGTTCCACAATGTTCCCAGGCATTGCTGATAGGATGAGCAAGGAGATTACAGCATTGGCACCGAGTAGCATGAAAATCAAGGTTGTCGCACCACCAGAGAGGAAATACAGTGTCTGGATTGGAGGCTCCATCTTGGCTTCCCTCAGCACCTTCCAACAGGTAAACTGCATGCATGACCATAATTGCATGAGTGAAGCTGTTGAATTTGGAATGTCAATACATGGGAAACTGTATTTGAATAATAAGTAGAAGTTTAATAAAATAAGTAGTATCAAAAAATTGGAGGAAATATCAAACATGATACTTAGCTAGATCAAGGGGATAAGATTAGTTTAAAGTACATTCTTTTTCGTTGTGCTTGTTTTGTTTGGAAACAGAGTAAGTACTTGCTGAAGCCAACTCAAACCATTGAAACAAGCAAATTTAGTCTACTCCTTTTTTATGTTTTCTCTCCCATGTGCAGATGTGGATTGCGAAGGCTGAGTATGATGAATCTGGACCATCAATCGTACACAGGAAATGCTTCTAAGTTATAATCATGGAGTATGAAAGCTGGACCAGGGAAATTACTATTTATACGAATACTACAAAAATACCATCAAGTGGTCGAGGACTTGCATTTCCTACTCTTTACCATTCCTTTTATCATGTTTTTGTGTTTTCCTTTCTTTGATATGTTGAGATAAGAGCATGAAGGCTGGCAAGATATGTAAGATTCAAAATTTTCCCCGTTTTGTTGTAGTAGAAGAGATGTGCATTGTTACCGATTTGGTTTGGTTGAATCAACAAATTCTTTTTATGAAGTATTCTGATTAAAGCAGTGGTATGGTACTTGCTTGATTTATAATTCTCTGCAACCAAAATGTCATTGTTGATCTCAGTCTGTCAATTTGCCAGCTTGGTTTTACTTGTTTCCTATGGATCCATATCAGTCTGTTAGAATTATGCTGGTTAGCATTTTTTTCAATCGAATTGAGTGAAGTCGTTTCTGCTTTATCACAATAGAGTGTGTCCGTAGTTTTTGGTTTGTTTTGGCCTGTCCATTGCAGTAACTGGTGGTTTCAAGGATATTATTATCGAGTGTCCCTCTCATCGCCAATGGCTCACTCCCAAATGTATTCAGTTGAACTTCATTTGAGAAAAATTTGGAAACCCTAATTCAAATGTATTTAGTACGTTAAACAGAAAAACACAAAAAAGTTGAATCCATTTTGTCGTTCTTGTTTCTGGATATTAACGAAATATCCTGTCAACGCACTCTCAAAGGCGGACGTGTGTGTAAGCTTCTACTGATGGTGTGCATTTTAGATCGGATAACTTCTTATATAGAACATGTCCTTTACATTATAAAACTGTTGAAAAAATTGTTTTTTTTTTTTTCAAAAAATAATTACATGTATCTTTTCCGGATAGTTATGTACGTAGAGATGAATATTTGCGATAGTGTGTTTTGAGTATTTCAAAATGGGTATCATGTTTTACTTTCTTCTTCATTCTACACTCTGTTTTTCGTACTTTAGTTTCACTTTATCTAAAAAGTTTGTAAATTTTTCAACTTTTTTTACTTTAGCCAGCTTTAGTGTGCTTGAAATTTGAAAACTGAGTGGTTATTGCATGCATTCCTGTGATTCTTTGAAAATTTCTTTCTATCGGAACCAAAGAAAAATCCCCTTTTTTGAACTGCATATTTACACGACTATAATTCCACTATTATAAGAAAAAAATATTTTCTACTCTTCTACTTTACATGGCCATAATTCCATTATGACAGGATTTAATCAAGATTTTAATGCATAAAATGTAATTTTCTCATTTGATTCTTCTTTTTTTCATGTTTTCAAAGAAGCTATTCATAAAATAAATTTCTTCATTCTGTTTATGTTTTTTCAATTCAAGCCCTCTGAATAGTTCAAAATGAAGAAAAACTCACATTATATAGAATAAAAGTAAAACTCTTATTAGAAAAGTCCGTAGTGTTTAATAAATCAAGTGAGAAATGAAAAATGAATATAAATCATTCGCCAAAGAAAAATGTTTTTTTAAGGGATTGTTTTATAAACTAAAAGGAAAGTCCAGAATTGATTTAAGCCAAAAATCTCTTTCACTTTAGGTTGATATTGTAAGAATTTTTTTTAGAAAAAAGAATTAGAAAGAAAAAACTTCAGTAAATGAAACAATAGTGCATTATTACTTTTATAATCAACCACCACTTGCTTTTTTTATCCCGTTTAAATATATAATGAAACCTTGGAAGTGGAGCATGCTTGATTCCCAAACTGATTAAAAAAAAGAAAGGGACTCTAAAAACTTTTAGTAATTAGAGTTATGCAGCTAAAAACAGAAAAAGCCTTCTAAATTCAATTTCAGCATTAGTTATGAGCAGCAAATGAGTTTCAGAAACAGAAAGTAGAGTTTTAAAGTGAGGCTAAGAGTAGAAGAACCTTGATAGCACAACAACAATATGCTGCAAAACTATGTCTGAGTGTATTGTTATTGATTCTTGTTTTTGTTTTGAACCAGAATTAGGTAGAGGCAATCAACTTTATTTGCTACAGTTGTAGAAAGAATAATCCTTGTATCACATCAAATCGTTTAGACTTTGAAAATTTGATGGTCCAGCTTCCTCTTCGAACGCTCTAAGGGACAACTGTTCCACATCGGAACGTGAGGGACCGTCGAGGAAGACAACAACCACAGTAATGTCATCATGATAAATCCGTCTGCTCTCTCTCGGCAAGTTCCGAAGCGCTGTATATTCCATCCTCGCTCTATTAGCTGCCGACTGTACAGCAGCCTTAATAAGTCTTCTTGCAATCCCCTAGAGCATAAGAATCAAGTTAGACCATTTTCATTTATACTTATTGCTTCAAATCAAGGACAAGTAAAAAACAAAAAAACATACTCTTCGAGGATTCGAGTGAACAATCTCAGCTGCTTGCTGATTTGTCAAGTGTTCCCAAAGTCCATCGGATGCAAATATGAGAAATTTGTCATCGGATGTCAAAATTCTTGTATTTAGAGTTGGTTCTGCAGACAGCACAGGTACAGTGAGAGGTGGCTGCAAATGCCTTGGAATCTTCAGATACGCATCTCCTATGGTTCTGGACACCTGATAGCAGTTTTAAAACCGTATCAAACCTCAAATGAACAAAAACATAATCATGAAACAGAGCCTGCTACGCTTGATACAATACAACATTTAGTAGTTTTGCAATTCACAAATCAGTAAGTACTGAAAACCCATTGTGATGAAGGTAAAAGCAAAAGAAAAACCTGGATGATGCCTTTAACACGCCATGCTCCTCGTCTTACTTCTACAATATCTGGATCATTTGGATGCAAAGCCTTAAGTTCTTCTCTAATTTCCTCCCTAATGCAATTGTGTTCTGTTGTCAACTGTTCAGTAGTGATCTTTCTACATCTACCTAAAGTTCCAACAATGGCACGAGAGTCTCCAAGATTGGCGATATATAGGACTCCTCCCCAGATAACACCAACCAGACAACAGGAACCTGCTGTTGCCAATTTCTTCTGTAACTCATAACCCCTCTCAACAACTAACATAAAATCATTCTCTGTAGTAGCAAAAGCTTCCCTCAGAGCGTCTTCGTTTATACTTCCCTGATTCCTAACAGCCTCTGTAATCAGGTTCCACGTAAAACTTTCATAATTGTTTAAACCACACATGATTTATAACATGTCTCTATACAAACACCAATTATCATCTTAAGTGCACCAGTCACTGTTTTCATAAAGCAGTGGGTTCTTTAGATTTCAGGAAGTAAAGAAAGAAAATCAAGAAGGGAAATTGAACTTCTTGAAAATCAAGCAACAATAAAACCAAAACCCAGACCATGCCAATATAAGCAAGAAACACGTCAAATAACAACAAGAAAATGTAAAATAGTAAATAACAATACACAGCACCAAAAAAGATTCCAAGAACAAAAGCAACAAGACTCACCTACTAAGTTGTTGAAGAGACGAGTTTTAATAAACCGGGAACAATCATTACCACCGTGACCATCGTAAACCCCAACGAATAATGCTTTAGAGCCAATCTCAACTTGGCTATAATCTTCCATTTCCCGATTTGCCTGACATGCAGCGAAGGAAAATTCACCACAAGCATGCATCTGAATATCTCTACGCCATAGAAGCGGGGATGTACTAGGCTCATCATCATCATCATTCACGTTGTCTTGAGACTTAAAAGGCTTTAGGCACGAATTAACTATACTTGAAAGCCACGGAGGCAACATTATTTTTCTTGGCGGGAAAAGTTTCACGAAGAACCAATTTTAGTCCTTAAATCTAAAAGTGAAAGCAAGAATTGGTGAAAGAATTAAAGAGAAAGGAAAGATTGAGGAATTGTTGATGAAAAATTTAACTTTTTTACATAAAGATAAAGAAGAATGAAAAACTGAGCAATTGCAATACAAATTTAAAAAGAATGCGAAGATCACACCATAATTGGACTAACCTCTCCTTATCAGCTATGGCAAAGAGAAAGAACTTGTCAATGAAAACTGAAATTCCGAAGCAAAAATGAAGAATTTGTGAAAGAAAAGATGGAATTATAGAAGAAACCACTGTTTCTTTTATAGAGAGTAGTTAGTATCTGTTTCCGTGCATTTCACTGCACTTTTCTTTTTCATTGATGAAATAAAGAAAATATATAGTTATTAAAATAATAACAAAATTGAATTTATACATTTATTACAAACTATAAAATATATTAAAAAAATACACATTTAAGTCCAGCAGTTAATATTTTTTAAAAAGTTATATTAATGATGCATAGAATAAATTTTGGAAGATATTACCTATTTGGAATGTGAGATGTTAAATAATATCTTCCTCTATGCCTTATTTAGTTCTTTCAAGTAAATTAATTTTGCACAGTATGAAATGTGTTTTAAAATATTCACATAATGTAGTTTCCGAACCAAAATAAAAATATAATTTGTAAGATCAAATTATATTTATTCTTTATTAATAAATAATTTAAAATAAATCTTGTAATAAAAAAAATTAAATGGTAAAATACATGTATTTATCAAATGTTTGTATTTAAATAACAGTACTGTACAAATAAATAATATATTATAATAAATGAAGTGACTTTTATCTATTCTAAAATTTAACTATAGAATTATAAATTAATTATTCTATCATTAACTGAGAAAAATTAATTATTCTATCGTTTAGTAAAAATATTCATCCACAAATTACTATATGAAAAATTATTTTTTCTAAACACTCAAATTTAATAAATATTATAAATTAAATACTAATATATATGATTATAATTACAAAGAGGAGTTTCTAAACAATAATTTTAATAAATGTTCGCAGATATTATAAATGGTATATTTGTATTTGATTAAAAAAATTCTCTTACTATTTTCTATTATCATTTTTTATATAGATTATTTCTAATATATAATTAAATTTATAAAGTAAGCATTCAAATGTTTTTTTTTTCTAACAGAATTTTTTAATAGAAAGTCCTCTTAGTGTAATTGCCTTTGTAAAACTCGTATATTTAAAATGTTTTATTTATTAAATTAAATCTATATAATTATTAGAGATTTTTTTTAAGGCTGTAATGTATTTAACAGATAATTTTATTTTTAATATATATATATATATATATATATATATATATATATATATATATATTATAAAACTCGTCTCTCTCAAATAAAACCTTAAATTATTTATGATAATCAATAAAAAATATAAAATTCATTTTAAAAATAATAATTTTACAAACTAAATTTAGAAGATAATGGTGCTAATGTTAACTTCAATTTATTTTGAAACGAAAATTAAAATATATTAATGGGTTAAAATATATTTTAATTAGTTAAATATAATTATTTTACTAGATTTTATTAAATAAGGTGCATTGTAGGTAATATTATTTTTTATAATTTATATTTTAAATTTCACTTTATAATTTCATAAAGTTTACTCATATATTCCTAAAATAACACTTAACCAATTATATAAGTAAAAGAATTAGAATTAAAAGTATTGTAATAGAAGTATATAAATTGGATATCAAGATATTTTAAATCAATTCTTTATGTGTTAAATAAGCATATTTTTACACACACACACACACATATATATATATATATATATATATATATATATATATATATATATATTATTCATCCTATATAATTAGTAAAAATTTATAATTTTAATTATATAATAAACTTCAATAAAACAAAGTTAGGCGAAAACTTTGATTCTAATTTTTAATGAAAATATGTCTGTCATATATACGTGTATTATATATTGTAAAGAAGCTTAGAAAAAATTATTTCAACTAAAACTATTATAACAATAAAATATTTTAAACATAAAAATCTTTATCTCTACTAATTAAATGACAATTTGTTTAGACTATAAAAAGTAATCTTTTTATATGATTTGAAAACATTATTTTTTTCATATTAATTAATTAATAAATATTACAAATGAGATAATAATTTTGTTGATTATAAATAAAAATTAATTTTAAAAATTGGTAACAAATATTATAAACATATCAAAGACAATTTTTTATAATTAATTTTTTTATAAAAATTCTCTTTTAGACCATTTTCATTAAATATATAATTAAAATATAAAACATAGAATGACTATTTTGGTCTTTAGAAAAAAAAATCCATCTTTTTAATAAAACATTTGAATAAATTAAATATAAATATTTTTCATACTTTTATTACAAATATTCAGTTCAATTTGTTGTATTTATTTTTAAATTAATAATAAATACAATTATATTTTATTATAAAACAACAACTATTCGATATTGAGATTTTCAATAATATAACAGGAAATTGTTATAAACATGGTGATTTATGATTTTTTTTTATTTAGTGTAAATAATAAAATTTTGATGACCTAAAACTATGCACACTAATAAAGCATCATAGTATCATATTAACAAAAATAAAAATGAAGTTATTTTCTTCAGTCTACAAATTATAAAATGTAGAAAAACAAAAATAAATTCATTTAAAATGACATTATAAGTATACATGCCAGTTTACTTTAAAATTGTAATTAATTAAGAATAAAAAAACAAATGGTATTCAAAATAATTATTGGTTGATATCTAATAAGATTTGTTTTCATTTTAAGAGCAATTAATTGTGAACTATTAATAACTAAATTCTAAACTGAAAAGCTAAAATAAAAGCTCATTAAATTCAAAATAAAAACAAAGGACTACTTAAAATAAATAAAAGATACTAAAAGTTGAAATTGATAACTATGATGTTAATAGGTTTAAACCATTTAGCTCTCCCTATTTTTGGGAGGTTTTCCCATTTTGATCCCCATCTTATTCGAATCCCCAATTGAGTCCCTATAAATGCTAATTTCAATCAATTAAGCCCCTGCCGTTAAATTTAGTTAACGAGATTAACTTTTTTGCACAGCTGGGAGGATGACCTGTTAATTTCTATAAACGTGACCCATTTAGAGTTGAAACGTGACATGAATTAGAGTTGAAATTGATTGAAATTAGCACTTATGGGACTCAATTCATGCCACGTTTCAACTCTAAATAGGTCACGTTTACAGAAATTAACAGGTCATCCTTCCAGCTGTGCAAAAAAGTTAACCTCGTTAACTAAATTTAACGGCAGGGGGGCTTAATTGATTAAAATTAGCACTTATAGGGACTCAATTGGGGATTCTAATAAGACGGGATCAAAATGGGAAAACCTCCCAAAAATATGGACAACTAAATGGTTTAAACCATGTTAATAAGTGTACTTAAAATAAGCACTTGCACTTTCAAAACAACAAAAACAAAACAATATGCCTCTTATCAAGATCGATGTTCTTACTTCATGTTTATGTACTTTCATTTTGAAAACTCCAATTATAAAATTTAAATAACTAAAAACTTTGTTTATGTAGAAAATAAATCTCGGAATAATTATTGATATCCTCTAATTAATAAAATTGAAGATAGAAAGATAAAGAAATATAATAAAATGAATTTTCAAAAGAAAAAGATACATTTATGTAAAAAATGTTTTCTTGACCATCTTTCAAATTTGAATGTTTGCATGAAAGGAAAATTTGGTTAACTTAATAAAATCAATATCTTTTAAAAGTTTTCTTTTTTATAAATTAATTTTATGATAAAAATAAATTATTTTAGTAAAAGAACAATAAAGATAAAGAATATAAGGAAAAAGAAAGTTGAACAAGTAGTTTTATAGTGCTTTAAAACAAAAGATTATATTGTTAATTCCTTTAAAGAGAAAATTAATTAATCACTAAAAGAGTAAACATTTGGAAGTACCTCTCTTAATTATATTGAAATGAATAATACTTCCTTGACACATAAAGGATGAACAACTTTTTCTAGCTGCAAGAGATGTACATAGTCACCTGATGCACTAAGTGAAAGCACTCACTTCTTCTACTAATACTAGATTTTACAAGCTACTTTTCAAAAAAGCATAGGGAGTTTATTTGCAACAACATTAAACTTCTCAGAATAAAAATGAATTGTTCGAAATTTGTGGAGGAAAAATATATATAGGTCAAATATTTGAAAATTAGGTCAGAAAACCAAAAAGTTATTTCGCAACTATCATTAATAATCAATTATAATAAGTGATAATTGATTATTCCAGAAGTTATTTCAAAAAATATTTTCTCTGTGATAATAACTTATCAAGAGTGATAATTGATTATTCCAAAAGCTTTTTGGCAAATCTAAAATTAACTGGGGTAATTGATTATCACTTATGATAATCGATTATTCTAGAACGTTTCTGAATAAACTTCTGTCCAGACCGACTCAGATTGAATTTCAACATAATTGACTTCTTTTAACTTTTGGCCTCACCCGACTTGATTTAAGTCTTTGAACTGACCGACTTGAGTTGACTTTTGACCCAAGTAGACTCAACTTAATGCTTTGACTTGGTCGACTTGAGTCGACCTTTGACCCACGCTGACTTTAGTCGACCTCTTATCCTAATCAGCTCGGCTTAACCTTCAGGTTGGACCGACTTGACTCGATTTTAAGGATCGATCGACTTAGGCCAACCTTCGACCTAAGTTGACTCAACTAAACTTTTAGTTGGACCAAGTTGACTTGACCTTGGGTCGGGTTGACACTGCACAACCTTCAAACATGATCGACTCAATTCGGCCTTCAGCTCATTTGGCTTGGACTGTCTTGACTCTATCTTTTATCCAATTTGGCTTGACTCAATTCTTCGACCTGGTTGACTTGGCTCAACCTTCGACTTGAGCCATGTCGACTTGATCTTCGACCAGCGTCAACTTGATTCGAGTTTCCTATTTTATGTATATAGTGTAGCATGAATAAACATGCACATAAGTTTCATTATAAACTATAATTAAATAAAATCATATTAACTAATATCATTATTTCTTTATAAGTAGGGACACTTGAACCTAAATAACTTATAACAATGTTGTATATATTATAGTCATGAACGATTAAGTGAAGATTAACAAATATTTCTCGCATATCAAGATATGAAACTTACCTATAAAAGGAAGAAATGTTTTAAAGGATACTTTAATGATGTATATGTAAGGAGATAAGTAAATATAAAGTTAGAGAAAAAAATTTTGAATAGAAAAGAAGATTTTCTATTTTCTTGTAACCTTACATATTCACCATTTGCAATGGTGAATTGTTCATGATGTTTGTGTACCCACACTTTCAAAAATATAACACTTAAGTTATTTGAACAACTATGTTCTTCTTCCTATCATGAAAGAAATTGGAGTACATGATCGTTTATATAATTTTTAGAAATAAATAAGATAACACCTCAAAGAGTGTAGGATATAATACATAATAATTTTTGTCTTTTCTAAATAAACTCTTCAAATTATAGTGAAGAGAAAATTAATTTGTGTCATGTTATAAACAAGTTTTTTATTGGATGAGAATGAGATTCTTAATATTGTTAGTTTATCTTTTGATGAACTGAACTTAGAATTTGTATTTTTCAATGAGGATAACCAAACATAATAGTCAAACATAACATTTTTCAAAATTTTCATTTTGTTAAACTTCTTTTTCTTATTATTTCTCAAGATTTTTTTTTATATTATGGAATATGATTAATACATTTTTATTAGGATATTTCCTATTTATCATCATTATATTATGTCAATGGTTTACTTATTTATCATGATTACATTGTGTTTAGTGTTATCCTATTTATCATGATTATATTGTGTCTAGGGTTACTTTAATTACCATGTACTCTTGTATCAATTTATTCTTATAAATAGAAGATTATGAGAGGGATCAATCAAGCCCTCAAGAATTATTTTACAGTTTCAATCTCAAGTATTTTAATAGACTTATCATCATGTTCTAGTGCCTTATATTTTCTAATTATGATTTTACTTTTTGTGTTTGTGTCATATTCATGTATATATATGAGTTTGTGCTTCATAACTTGTAAGTACATCCATTGATTGATAAACTTTTATAGGATAAGTTGACCAAGAACACAAGCAAGATGATTTCATAAGGTATTGTCTTATATTTTTTTTAATTATGATTGTACTTTTGTTTTTGTTTTATATTCATGTATATACGAGTTTATGCTTCATAACTTGTAAGTAGATCCATTAATTGATGAAAAGTTGATCAAAAACATGGACAAGATAGTTTCATAAGGTATGGTCGAGAATTTTTCTTATAAGGATTTATTTGTTCTCAATATACAACATGAACTTTTAAGATTGTATGTCGAAGATTACAAAACTAGCAAAAACAAGATAATGAAATTTAAGAGAAAAGAGGATAATAGCCGAGGTTTTAGAGGATAAATGAGGAGAAACATCTATTTATAGAGAAGAAAACATAAATACATGTTTCCATTATTCCAATTAGGTTAAGTGATGGAATAATTTTGTTAAAGAAAGAAGAGTCAATATTTATATCGGATGTGCGATGACTATAATTCCCATGTAATGTCTAAGGATGAGATATGAAAGGTAAGGATCCAACATTTACAAATTTAGATAAAATTTTATATTAACCAAATGTAATAAATAAGTAATAAAAATGACCCATACCTACATAAAAATGACTTATTTATTACCTATCACACATTTTGTTTTATTAATTGGAAATATTTTTATATTTGAAATACACTGAGTTTTATCGAATCACATGTCACTTTTCATATTTTCACTACATTTGGTCATTTGTTACTTTTTAATTTTTCATTCTATTAAAAATATAAAAAAAAAGTTAACAGAAGGCTAGATGAAATAAAAGAACAATATAAGTTAGATTAAATAAATAAAAAATCATGTTAACTCTTAAATAAATATACCAAAATCATACTAGTAAAAATGGTAAGTTTAACTATATTTTTTCAGAGAATTTGTGTTTACTTAATTAATTATGATTCCTTATTAATTTATATGGTGAATATATATATATATATATATATATATATATATATATATATATATATATATATATATATATATATATTGATTGGTTCAAAGCAAGTTAATAATAAATAAAATTTTTAATTGTTAAAGTTATAGAATGATCATTTATTAGAGTTGGATTTTAGGACTCAATTTTTATACAATTATCTACACAATATTTATAACATACTCAAATATTCACATCATAATCATAGAGACCTTAATTTTATTAAGTTATAAATCTTTTTGCAACAAAACATATTTGAACGAAGTAAAAAGTATAACTTTTTTATTTTAGCTATCAACAGAAACATAAAAGTCTATATTATTCTTCTATTTCCTCGTAATCGAAAAATAGAACTATAAATAAATGATAAAAACTATAAAAATATATTTTTTCTGATTTAAAAAAATTATTTAATTTTAAGAGTATTCAACAAAAACTTTAAAATTAAATAATTTTTCTAAATGAAAAAGAATTAATCTTTGGTTCTTTATTTTGTTTTAAAAGTAAGTGCTTGTTCTTTTATTTTCTTAATCAGTATTAATGCATTTAAAAAGTCATAAATTTATATAAATTAATAAATAAAACACTATCAAAATACATTAATAATCAAATAATATTTATAAAAATATTATAATATATATTATTAGTTAAAGTATTGTTTTACAAAATATAAAAAATTCAATGTATACCTTTTTTATTAAATAAAGATGTTTATTCGTCACGTCACTCATACATATACTAACACAAATGATCAAGTAGTTAACTTTAAAAATACCTTTAATAACTAATTGGGATGTAAAAGGTCTAACAAACATCATTTCAAGTATTTTGGACAAACTCAAAATAGAGGAAATCTAGAATAAATATAAACATAGATTTAGAAGTTATATTTCTTTTTACTATTTCAAAGGAGATATTATAACAAAATGGAGAATGGAAACATAAACTAGAAATCAAAGAATGAAAAACAGGGAGAAGAAATTACAAAGGGAAAATATACAAAGGTTTGCACAGATGCAGAAAGAGAAGTTGTACATTTTTTTAACAGAGCCTAAACACTGTCATTGATCAAACGCTTATGACGATGATAATG
This sequence comes from Vigna radiata var. radiata, assembly GCF_000741045.1. NCBI lineage: Eukaryota > Viridiplantae > Streptophyta > Magnoliopsida > Fabales > Fabaceae > Vigna > Vigna radiata. Next base: position 265,580 of record NC_028353.1, on the reverse strand, counting down.
CTTTTCCAAGAAAACTTTGGATGCACCTTCAATGGTTCTACGCCATGTCTGTAAAAAGTCATGAAAAAATAAATATTTATATTTTTCAGATAAGATTGATTAATGATCAAAGTTAATAAAATTACCTCTTAAAGTAAATCATTAATATTTTTGGTACAAAAAAAAAGAATTGAATTGGGCTCACCTTATGAATGTTTCGAAAGAGTGATGAGTTGTTTCTGACCCTGAGCTGCCGGAGCAGCACCGACCTGCGTGTCAACTTGGGCAGCAGAAGGGACCTCCTTTCGACGACGGCGGCACTACCTGTTGAAGGGCTGTCAAAGTCACACAATTCATGTTCTCTCCTCTTCTTCCTTCTCCTTTTTCCACCTTCGTCACAACCCACTTCTGCAAACTTCTTCAGAAGCTCATCCGAAGATCTTTTGGTTACATGTTGAACCTTAGCAGTCTCCATTGGAAGTGAAACAATAATTGACATAATGGAACCTTAGCACTATTTATGTTATGTAAGGTAATATTAACAACACTATATATGTTCTGTGCTGAGGACCGTTACGAGATAATGAATAATGGTTGAATAATGAATGAGAGAGGGAAGAAAATATAGCCGTTGGGTTGGAATAATGAATTGTGATTGGCTTAATTATCCTAAGATTTTGGATTTTTCTGTGATGTGCAATGGGAATGGCATGTGAATGTTGTGATGGGAACAATACAATACTAAAGTTGAAAAGTTGAAAGGACCCACAATTGCGCTCTCCTTCTTCAGTTTCAGTGCTACTTTCTGACGTACTACTACCTACCTTCTACTATATAATAAACAACATGTTTTATCTCTCCTAGCTATGTATAAAATAATAAACTAGCATTTCAAATTAGTACAAGAGCTTTAGTTTCTATATAAATAGTCTGTTGAATTTTTTCTTTCATCGTTAATAGTAAATGCGTTCCTAGTTATTAATAATGGGCTATATAGCAAATTAATTATGGCCGTTGCTTCTTATACCCCACCAAATTTCTCCTTCCACCCCATCAAAAAACTTTTCGAAAATTGTTTCCCTAATAAAAGGGGAACAATTCCAGAACTGTTTATCGTGTTCCTGAAAATAAGTTCCGAAAGTGATAAGGTACTGAAATACACATGACAGGATGCAGGAAGCAATAGCCACGAATTGTTAAGGTACCCGACAAGATACCTTGAAGAAAAAAAAAAAGAAAACTTAACATTTTCTGAATTGAAATCTTATATATCCATTGTCAAACAAATACACAAGGGTAAATACTATGTTACATTGAAAACTACAAAGAAAAATGGTCATAAATAGACTATAAATATCAGACTAAAAAAACACAGGTAGCCTCTGTCAACTTCAAGCTTCAATTTTCAGTTCTTCGCTTTACGTCTAAGGATACACCCATAATAGCACAATAAACAAACTTTGAATAACCTGCATTAGATGTAAATGAAAATCATCTGTCTACAGATAAACATGGATGACACTTTCAGACCCATTTAAGGGGAAAATGACAGCCTTCAGGGATCAAAATTAATTCAGATAAATTAGTATCTGTGATTGGTATAACGGATAAACCACACTGTTTCTCAAAGCTCCCGTTAAAAAAGATATACATGTTCATTGTTCAGTGAACTGCCAAAACCATTGAAGATCAACTCCAAAACACCAGACATTGATATCAGATAAACTTAAATAAATTGTATTTGTAACAACTATTATAGTGGAGAAGCCACACTAACTGCGGGTACAACTTAAAAGCAATTTTTACATTGTCGTGTTGCTATCAGGCACTATAAAAAACAAACCATTACACCAAAATGACTTCAGTAATGGCTTTGTTGTATTTTAGATTATTACTTTATCGTATTAGTTTTTAATTAGTGACGTCTAATATGCCAATTAGGCTTTTAAAAGTGAGAAAATGTGACAAGTAAAAAAACATGTTTATGCGTACAATTGATTTCAGTGGAAATACCTCATATACTTGACCCATTTTATAGATCAAGGGTAAAACTGAGAGCATGACATTCGAGGTCCTTTAGATTGAGCTGCAAAAAGGGAAAGAGGAATTACAAGTCTGAAAGAATTACATCAGATGAAACCAGCTTTATATGACAGCAGACATTAATCAAAGAAAACAACCTTCAGCAATAGTAATCCTACAACGAATATTGCTCTTAACTACATTTTCATCAAATATAGATCATTCCAGAATAGCATCAGTGACAGCCATGTAGGAACTAAAATTCTTTTTTAGAGAAGGCAAGAGATTACTAGCTAGGTCAGTAAAGTTCTTGGCGTCAATAACACGAGCAGCTAAAAATTTTGCAGCAGGGCTTTATTATTTTATTCATTAAATTTCAAAATTATAGATTTACAAGCATCGTCTTCAACCTAACTGGAAACCATGTCAACCATCGTACAGCTGAGGCTAGGAAACCTTGGAGGAATAATTGCCGCTGTCCATGATACTAGAAAAAGACAATCTACATGACAAAACCTATTTGTCTCACGTGACTAATACGTAACCAAAATAATTGGAAACACCCTGTTATCTCTGGCACAGGCCAACGCCAAAACCTTTCACGAACCTTTCACGTATAGAAAGTTGTCAAAAGAGTAACAATATAATTTTCAGAGGTTAGTTCTTTTTAATTGAACTATTAAAATTTGAGATAACATTGAAATTCTAGCTAAGAACCATATTTTTAGCTTTTAATCATTTATAGAAACCCATTCTAAAGTTTAAATAGACAGCAATGAAATGCCTAAAGTGAGTCTCGTTAGTACGTTCACAGGGACAACAATCCATTGCCTCAAAAGAACAAATCAGAGACATGTTACTGATATGCTAATGGAATAATATATTTATACAAGTATAAAGAGGCCATATCTAAGTTAAAATGAAGTGTGCACGATTTGGAGCTCACCATAACAGCAACTCCAGTTTCACTGAATTTAGGAACGCATATGAGTCTCACCAACTGCCCTTCTGATCCTGCAAGCAACATGCAAAATTAATTGAAGTTTTAGAGAAGGGATATTATGGTAAACGCAAACAGAAACAAAGTAACTTTTATTTATGACACTACAATACAGATTTTAGAATAAAAATACCCTTTATGATACGAGTTTCAAATTTATCTTGATTTCCAACAAAGTAAACGTGAGGACAACTCTCAATGAAGAAAGGATCCCTCTCAGTAAAAGGAAAGCACCCTGGAAGACAATAGTTAGTATCAGAAGTGAGAATAAATCATTTTTATATTTTGTAAGAGCAATATATTTCTACAGAAATAGCAGGTAATATAACAAATGTTCAACCCTCCAGAAAAAATTGGCTGAGCTAAGCAGAAGAAAAAAGGATTACTGATAATAAAGGAAGTGTAAAAGCATTGAGGAATGTATAATGAGCATACCAAGAGTATTGGGTGCTGTGGGTGCTAAATGCCTCCATCTTAATGTCCTTTCCATGAATTCAAGTTTATCTTTTGCATCTGAATATTTGTCAAGATCATCTACATTTTGACCGGATGTCCCAAGAAACCTGCAAGCAGTGTGGGATGATGTTCAACGTTTAATGCATTTAGCAACAAAGACAATAATTGAGAATAGACTATTTACCTGACATTATCAAGCTCAAAACAATGAGGATTTGTACAGGATCTGAAAGTATTATATGTCGATGACCCAGGGAAAAGGCATCCATGCAATGACTGAAAGTGATAATTTTAGTAACAAAGGAAAACAGCACATGTTAATATGACATATATAACCCTTGAAAGAAAAACATAAGAACCTGTTGTGGCAATGAGAAATTTGCAGGATCACTGGGTCCTGGCATAATATCCAAAGGCAAACCAGCCGCTATCTGAAAAGCAAGTAAAAGTTAAGCATATTATTAAGAAAAAAAAAGGAGTACAATTTTAGAATGACTGTGATGAAACGAACCTGACTCAACAGAATGTCTAGCTCCCTTATTGGCTCAGACATTCTTGCAAAATCCTCTGAAGCCAAATTCTTCAAATATTGATCAAAGGACAGTAAATAACATCAGGAATTACAGATTAAATACCATAAAATTGGTTGTATTATTTACTGAAATCAGCAGTCGCAAGCAATGGGTGCTGTATGTCAATCAAGACTTTATATAATAAACCAAGTGTGTAAATCTTAAATGCAACTCTAAGATGTTAACAAGTAATGGGATCACTTAGTTCTTCTCATCTAATTATCCATTAACACAAATCAGATGATTCTGCAATATTCCTCAAAAATAGTGAATTACTATGGCAACTAAATCAAATAATAGAGAGCAAGTGCAATCAAGGAATTCAGATACCAGAGAAAATTAATTGGTGATGATACAGTACAAATTACAAGAGAAGAGTATGAGATCATATGTTAGGGTGTTTACTTTATTAGAATAAAAAAAGTAAAACTATTGATTTATATTCATTGCATTGTTTAAACTTGTTAAGCAAAGAGATATTAGTATAGGAAACTCAATAGTAGAAAACAAATGCAATATCATTAAAGAAACTTGTCATTGAAATTGTTAAGATATCAGTGCTTGATATTGCTGTTATATTACTTTTGTACTACAACACATTGTCACATACTTATAATATTCTTTCCCTGTAATAAATCAGATCTCTCCTTACACAGTAAAAAGCTAACGTAAACAGTAAATGACATGCAAAACTAACGGTTTCTCTCGAATTTTAGTTTTCTTATCTCTCTCCCTATACAGAAATATAAATACCTGTCCGTTAAGAATTCTGTGAGGTATCTCAACTAAATTTCCAGCAAAGACAACTTGAACAATTTTTGATGCAAAACGTTGTGCCTGTGTAGTTTGTCACTTTTCATTAGTGAAAACTTAATGCTGAATAATTATCAGCTTGAGAAGTTGGGAGAAAAACATGACAAACCTTCTCATCCCCTAAATGCCCCGTAATATGATCAATGAGAAGCTGAAACTGAAGAGGATTAGAGGTGCTGCTACCAACACTTAAACCTGACACAAGAACAACGTATTTGTCTTCCCCTGTAGAATCCAAATAAAAGAAAATTCAAGATAATATTTTTACTAAAATTAGAAATTTTAATGACAAATATTGAAGTGAGGAGGATCAAAGATGTAAAGTTAAAAGGTTGCTGATCATTACCTGTGCATAATACAAGCAGGAGGAAATGAAGCATAGAACAAGCAGCATATTTAAATTGGATAACTTTTCGGAGTTTGACCATATAAAAAGACAAGAAACTAGTTTCTTTAACTCCAGCAAATACAATTGCAATCAAATAGAAAGAGACTAGGATAAGAAAAGGGAAACAGAAGACAATTTATGATCGCTGACTATGAATAATAAAATTTTCAAACAGCACAAATCCTTCTGGCCAAATACTAAACAGATAACAGAAACATCAATGCAGGAAAGTGGGATGCCAATTCACCAAATATCCTTCCGTCCTCAAATGGGAAATCCTAATCTATCTTGTGTAGCTAAGGTCTGGGCAAAAGATCCCATACATATGTCATGGGTGTGCTTTATCGGGTTATAAAATGCAAAGGATATACAAGGGGTACCTGATTTAAGGGGGAATTCTATCTGTGGGGGTAAGCCAGCATCTAGTACATCCTGAACCAAAAAGTCACCTGCCCCACTTTCCTTTCCAAGTACAGCGACCACAATTCCTGTTGCAGACAAAGTAAGTATAAAATTGTCATGTTCCAAATGACAGCCATTTGTACGGCAGGCATGTTGCGTAGCTACATGTGTTATTTCTAGATACCTCAGATATATTAAACAAATCTGAAAACAAAGCAATCCAAACGGAAAGAAATTAGAATTAACATACACCTGATTCTAATTGCCTTCTTATAACAATCTATTTTACTAAATAAAGATAAGTTGTTCATCATATAGACCTGTTACATATTCAGGCGGAATGATATTTCCGTTGAGCTTAACCCGCCCACTTTCATCTTCCAAAACTAGGTAATCATCCGAGTGCATGAAGTTATGTGGCTTGACAAGTGGAACCACTGATTTCTGCATATTATCAGCAGAAAAATAGTGAAATATAGCACCTCTGCACATTGTTATCAAATTTCATAAAAGAAAGCACAGAATTCATCCTTATATAACAAATTCAAGTCCTTACTCTCGATAGCAGGATGACTGACATAGATGCTCTCCATAGTCCCATAACACAACACAACACAACTCAAAAAGCTTCCATATTTAACCAAGCAAACATTTTTTCTCCACTTTAATTAGTCATTCAACAAAAAGACACTATGGTTTCTCAGCATCTCCTTTAAAAAATACCCGAATCCTACAGTTTACATTACGCATAAACGATATATTTACAAATAATTTACAACACAAGTAAACTAATTTTTGAGATTTTCTGAAAACAGAGTTTCAAATGCCAGCATTTCAACGTTTTCATCATCACATAAACTAATCTTCAGACTTAATATCTATGTTGACGCTGTGAAATAATCAGATACCAACATTGATACGACTTTTAAGACCGGCAGCTAAAAGGTCAACAAATTATCATACATGTCAATCTGAGATTAAATGAACCTGTAAGAAACATTTACACTGTCAATGCACACACTATTCATTCTTAATTAAAATTTAAAAGCACACTTGCAATATCGATGGGGATACCCATGAAGTATAAGCAGAGAGGAACCTGCTTAGAATACTCATCAAGTACGCGAGGTTTGAGCTTCATGTGTTTGTAGAGGGTTCCAACAATGACACACTCCTTGCCCTCTTCCAATTCCAACACCGTGCAGACTGTGCGAAACAGAAACCGTAAAAAATAATTGAAACCTCAAAACAAATGAAACACCACAACACAAAGGAATATGATAGTATTATATAACCCTAAGTGGATGTGATAGTAGAAAAACAAGGAGTAGGTTACCGGGAAAATTAGGTTTCCAGTGAGGAGCGAGTGAATACAAGAGAGTCCGCAACAAATGAAGACGTGCGAAGTAAATATGGCAGTACTGTTGACCGTGATACTTCTCTTTTCCAATTTCGAAGGTTTCGTCCTGCTTCCACACAGAAATCAAATTAACACATTCATCATAAAAAATCACAACACAAGCGAAGCAGAGAGAAAGAACATTGACCAGAGAGACATAGTCACACTGCACGCGCTCTATTCCCATGGCGGGAACACTTCCCTCGCTTCAGTTCTTTCTTTCTTTCTTTCAACCCTGCAGAGAACAACATATAAATACTCAATTTCTTTAATAAAGTGTCCATAAACGGTTTTATTACTAGATCTTTGATTCGATACCCATTTATTTAAATTCATAAATAACAACGTTACTTCGAATTTTAGTAAAAGAAAACATTTTTTCTTTGGATTTTTAGAGCTTGAATATTTTTTTTATCTATTTTTAATTATTTTGTTTCACGTGAGATAATTTTTTTCTAATATTCAATATGATTTTTCTTTTGATAAATTGTCTTCGTTTTTCTTTTACATGATCTAAAAGAGACTATAAATTTGAAACTTTACTTACAAAAAAATATTTCAAAATAGATAAGACAGCTAAAAAGGATCCTAAGAATTAGACAGTCACATCATCTCCCTCCAATGCTTACTCCAAAGGTACCTTATCTACCTCTACTCACATCCAAGTGGATGATCATTGTAAAAGAAAAAATACAAACATACAAGACACAGACAAACAAGCAAGGGTAAGCTAGGTTCCAAAAGCATACAAGTTAGCATATAATAGAATCCATCATCATACAAGTAATCAAATGAACATCCTATCATGTTATGACACAACTAGACTCGTCCGGACTTAGAATGAATATCGATCTAGGACGGGTTGTGCACTTGTGGTGGCCTCTACTGCTTTGCAAAGTCATTGCCAACGTGTTTCACCCTACCACACACAAGTGTTAGTCCATTACCGCGCAATAGGCCTCCAAGAAACGCCTACGCTAGGACCTCCCACTATTCTCACCACATGTGTCGATCCTCTCTAAGTGAGAATAAAAAACTATTAGAGTGTTGGGATAACCCCCCATGAAGAAGCCTCATATATTCATTCTAAACACTATAAGGATCTCACCTAGAGATCTTACTTTGATACAGGTACATCACTTTGATCAAATCATAATCCTTTTTTAATTATTAACATACCATTTTATAGTCATATAAGTGCATCCATACTATATTAACTCATATAAATATCATATATCATTAACCAAGTAAAATCGAAGAAGAAAAGAGTGAACCAGAGCGAAGCAAGTAGCTCAGCGCACAAGGTAAAAAAGGCAAGACAACAAAAATTCTCACAGCGCACCACCCTTGGTGCGCTGAGCGAATTTTCCTAATGGGCATGACAACAAAAATTCGCTCAACGCACCCCTCTGGTGCGCTGAGTGAATTTTCCTGACAGCATTACAGCAAAAATTCGCATAGCGCACCCCTTTGGTGCATTGAGCGAATTTTCCATGTCTCCACTACCCAGAACAACTTCTAACCTAGTTTGCCTGATTTGACTACTTCACTTCCTTCCAATCACCCTTAAAAACAATATAACTCAATTAAACTAGCAATTTTACTTCTCAACATATTTTATAAGGTCACAATTGACTTACCTCAACTGCTTGAATACTCTAGCACAGCCCCTGACCCCTAAATCAAAAAATCACCCCCTCATTTCCTCTCTAAAATGACTTAAACAACCAACACCACCCAATTCTCTATCTAAGAACCCAATTTTCTCACTACCTCAACAACTCAATTTCAATACTCTGCCTCAACCATAACAGTTCCACACAACAATTTCATAGTTTCATACTCTAACAATCAAGAATCACATAACATACATATCCAATTACTAAACATCAGTTCAAACAATAAAATATGTTTATTCCACAATTCACACATACATCACTATGCAATTTAAAATTTAACAGGACCAAATTCAAACATACTCTAATTTAATAAAATAGAAAAGAAACCTCAGCTTCCCTTACTTGGAGGTTGAACAGTACATCTTATAGGAATGCTTCAATAGTGCCTATCTCAGCCAAGACCTAGACAACACCCTACAATCACCACATCGGTGATGAAAATAACTCTCAGAGATCAGGATTCAACAAAAAGTGGAAAAAGGGGAACACTATATACATGCATCCCGTAGATTAGCCTGTTCGAGGTCCTAAAGTAGCGGAGGAGAAGGAAAAAAAAACGACTTACCGGTCAGAATGGAGAACGGGGAAAATGTTCGATTCAAAATAGAGTCCTCTACGTTACGGTTACTAGGATACCACCTAAATAGACATGCAATGGACCAGTGTGAAAAGTAGAGAGAGGGCAAAGGAAGAAGAATGAGAAACTTTTTTAGAGAGAGTGGAGTTTTGAGTTACTAACCAAGTGCTCTGAAATTTCATTTATTTTATTTATTTTTTTAAAAAAATTTGGTTCTTACATGGGTAACAAATATTAGGTATCCATAAATACTCACTAGTATGAGTAATTTTGTCATCCTAATTGATACTTAATTGAACAAAATTAACAAAAAATAATTAAATTAAACAAAATTAATGAAAATTAGGAGTGAATTGAATATAATATACTAATACATGATACTGACATTGATACTAACGGGACAAATGACATTAAAATTACCACATTGAATATAATTTATTGAAATAGAAACCACATTAAATATGAGAAAAAAATCGAGTTTCACCTTAAACAAAATAGACAAAGAGAAACAATTATTTAAACCATTTTTTAAAATGTAACTAATTAATTTTGTACAAATAAAAGCTAAATCTAACGCATGTGTACACAGGTAGTATTATCTACTATGGCATACTAGTCATCTAAACCTAATTAATTATAACGGAACCTTGATATCTTTTATTAATGTTATAGATTTGACTAAATAAAAGCCACAAACAGTTTTAATATTAGTTGTCTGGAGCATTAAGTAAAATGGAAGGCAACATTTGAAACATTTCAATACCAAAGAAAAAGAAAAGACATAAAAACATTCAATCCTATTTCATCTCTCCCTACACTGCCTTACCCACTTCTAATTCTGCTCCTGATTTACCTCTTGTAGCTGAGTCTTCTCTTCCTATTGTTACATCTTAGTCTACCTCCACTAATGCAATGCAAACTCGGTCCAACTCTGGTATTGTCAAACCATTATAGAACCTAACATTGTTAAATAGGCCTTTTCTTCCCCCCTTTGGATGAAACCTATGCAGGATGAATATAATGCTTTATTGGCAAATAGCACATGGTCTCTCAGCCCTCTTCCGTCTGGTTGTTCTGTTGTTAGGTGTAAATGAATTTTTCGCATCAAAGGAGTTTCTCCTCCTTTTCCTGGTGGTCTCAAATTATCTAAACCTGGTTCTGATTATATGGATGATTCATCCCTTTATCGATCCACAGATGGTCCTTTACAGTATATCATTATTATCGGGCCAGAGATTAGGTATAGTATGCATAAAGTTTTCAACCTCTCATTGAACATTGGAAGGCAGTCAAGGGTATTCTATGCTATCTAAAAGATCTACCTCTTATGGTTTGCACATTCAGCCTATTTCAATTGTTCGCAACAGATACACTATCCATGTATATTGACGAGTTCAGTGAATTAAAAACCGAATCATTATTCATGCTTCTCAACATTTAGAAAAACAAGTATAATAATTACTAATGTGACTCGTTTGAGAATATATAATGATTTTAGAACTTTAAAATGGGAACAGAATATGCGAATTGCTTGCAATAAAAGACTAGAACAAGAATAAGCTTTCCTCAACAGCGTAAGAGACATGGTGTACATGCACTGATTCAACTCTTGGTGCAATAATTAAACTGTTCTGAGATGGAATATCTTATTCTGCAAATAAAAACCACTACACTACTTTTTAGACACTACCACCACCAACATTAGGGTTTAACAAAATTATTCCCAATAAGCAGGTTTGCATACTTAACCGACACAAAGTAAACTTGAAACACCGCAGCACGAATCTCACAACTTATTGTTGTACCAAAATACACCTTTGTTCTCAGTATCGTGATCTGGCTCCACGTAAACACACTCTCTTGCCTCTCTCCACATTGCCTTCACAAATGGAGTCTCGTCCAGCCGATAATACTCTCCCAAAATGGGCCTTATTGCTTTTGTGGCCTCCATTGCATGATAATGCGGCATTGTGGAGAACAAGTGATGTGCTACATGAGTGTCTGTAATATTATGGAAGACCTTGTTCAGAATTCCATAATCTCTGTCAACTGTCGCCAAAGCTCCTCTCAACCAGTCCCACTCAGAGGAATTGTAGTGCGGTAATGCAGGGTGAGTATGCTGCAAGAATGTAATCAACACCAGAAATCCATTGACCACTAGCAACGGAACTCCATAAACACACACCACCCAGGCAAGCCCTTTAGCCATGGCAAGATGGTAAAGGCCATAGCATACTGCAAGTACTCCAACATCTGATATATATATTTGAAGTCGTTCACGATCAGAGTAAATAGGACCATAAGGATCATAGTGGCAAGCAAACCTTGGATAAGGCCTGCCTGACACATTAAAAGCCAGGTACATGGGCCAACCAAGAGTGAGGGTGACGACTAGTGTGAGGACTCTGCCTGGTGGATTGTTAAGGTATTTAGAGTACCACTGCATACCGGACTTCTGCTTCGGCACAAATACTTCATCCCGCTCGAGAGAACCGGTGTTGGAGTGATGACGGCGATGGCTGTATTTCCATGAAAAGTATGGGACTAGGAGAGCAGAATGGAGAATAAGGCCAACGATATCATCAAGCAGCTGATAGTCACTGAATGCATGGTGGCCACACTCATGAGCAATGACCCAAACGCCAGTGAGGATACAACCTTGGACAGCCCAGTAGATTGGCCATGCAAGGAAAGGCAGAGGTCGGGGAAGGATGTGAAAGTAATGGGTGGCAACATAATAGAGGCAGAAGGCTATGGTTAGATCATAAATGACATAGGAGAATGAGCGGAGAACAGAGCGCTGAAAACAGTGAGGTGGTATGGCCTTCTTGATCTGGCTGAGGCTAAAAGGAGGTTTTTCAAAAGGCACCCGCTTCAGAGGGTCGGCCTCTGATTTCCTGTTGGAAGGAGGGACAAAGGTTCGGCCACCAGCCCCCATCTTCACACAACCTGCAAAAGACAACATCAGGCCATATTCTTACAACACTTTCCATTTCCATGAACAAGACTCTCAAGCCAAGAATTATCAATAATACCTACCTAGTAGCTTCTAAAAGCATACAGCATTAGAATGGATACAATGTGTGATCTTCAGCGCAAAACATGCATTATTAAAATAGTGCATAGTGAACATTTCATCAAAAGTAGGTAACGATTTCCTCTCATTATCGTTTTCTAGTTCATTACGTTTCACTCACATTTGATAAGGGGGAGATAATCCTACTTGTTGTAATAATAATAATAATAATAAAAACAATAATACACAGATTAAACGCGAATACAGAAACACGCAATTACCTATACAGGAATAGAGATTGCTAACAGAAAATTTGTTAGATAAAACATGGTAACAGAGTATGTTGAAACCACTAATCACCCTGTTATATTTTTATTTTCTTCTTATAATGGACTTGAGCATGGACCATTCTCTTTGTCCAAACCAAGGTATAGATGTATACCATGGTCACAAAACAAAAATGATTTGGACAGGGTGATGTCTAAGCTATGATTTTATAATTAAAAGAAAAAAGCAATCCCACATGCAAAAATAAACGTAAAAAAGATTCATTCACAATTCAGAAAAAATAAGCATGCAACATCATTCAGATCTATAAAAAAGTGGGAAGACTTAATCAATGAGAAACAATAAGCATAAATAGCTAGATATGACACTACATTAGCTTTCCATAACTTTCACCCTATGTCTCACTAGTGACGATCATCTTGACAAAAGATAGAACTGTGTCAACTACTAAGCAAATGATACAGAAACTCAAACTGATTTGTAAAATGTGTCATGCTTTACTGTTTGTTTTAGAGTGAAAATATTGCAATAGAAATCCAAATACAGTAATTTTCTATAATCATAATCCTTAGCTTCATGTAAAAAAAAAAAAATACATAGTCTAATAATATAAATTAAAAGAATATATAAGGCCATATATTACTTTCTAAACATACTCGCTTAAGAAAAAGATAATGATATTTAGACAACATTTTTTTGACAATATTTAAACATTGATTACGTGTCAATATGTGATTGGTCAAAAATTACTCCACAATAATGTTTATGAATATTATTATTGATTGTGGAGTAATTTTTGACTAATCACATATTGACACGTAATCAATGTTCAAATATTGTGAAAAAATGTTGTCTAAATATCATTAGAAAAGCGAGCCGCGCCATCCTCCAGGGAAGTTCGACGTAAGGTACGTAGGACAAATTGCAACCAATAAATAAAACAGGTGTTTAGATCTCAACCAGAGAAACTTATGACGACATTTTGACTGTAGGAGTTTTGATTACAAGTTGTGTACATTGCATCGAAAGAATTTATCATAAATAAATACAACTCAACCGGCTTCAAGATGTCCCATCTATAAACAAAATTATTCAAGGCTAAAACAAATACAAGTTGCAAAGTCGTCAATCAATCTAACTGATGTAAACATTTTGTTTGTATTATCTACAACAAACGATGAATCAGAGGCGGACCCACCATAAACATGGCAATAAATATATAATGATAAACGAGGTAGCGAATTAAGTACCTTGGACAAATCAGATTTTTTTATTTCAGTCGCTTTCACATATAGACATTAATGAACATTGAATTGAATGCAACATAAACAATTTGAAATAAAAATTACTAACACGACATGTTTAAAAATTTCATAACAAAAATTATTGTAAATCTAAATGAAAATATTTTTACTAAATTCTCGTTAAATTAAATATAATATAAATTGTTCGTTAAAATGTTTAAAAATTAACTAACAATTTAAGCTAAATATAGAAATTGAAGTTTACAATTATTTAATATTAATTAAAATCATAATAAACAATAAAATAGTAATACGTACATAATTCTTTAATATACTTTTTTTATTAATTTCAAAATATCTGAAAATTAGAACTTAATAAAAACATATGAGAGTCTTGAAAAACATAGTCTTATAAGTATTCTTTAATATATTTTTTTATTAATTTCAAAATAATCATATATATTACATATGAATAAATGAGCGTCTTGAAAAACATAGATACACCGCTCTTCATTGCCGTTAAATTTACTTACGAAAGAGAAAATATGTAGCTACCTGATATCATATAAAAATATGATTTGTCCCCCATGTCCTTTTTAATGTGAAATTTGATTTAAGAATTTTTCTATAAACCAAAGTATACAATAAATTACTTCAGTTTTATTAAGATACTTACAAGACTTTAATTTAAACTTTTTATTTCTTCATCAAAGTAAATAAATATAATTGATAAAAAATGAACCTATAAAATATAAATAAGTAATCAATATGATTCAACATCAAGTAGCAGCTAATAAAAAATATTAAGACTTGTTTAGCTATACTTTTATTGTTTTTGTTCAAATAAATGGGAAAGAAAGAAGCATAATGAATAAGACCAACTAAGACGTAGTCTATTTTAATTTTCATAAAAAATCATATTTATAGAAACAGGATTCCCTATTATTATGAATAATCAATAGATTTGAGAATTCCGATTTTATAATGATAATTTTTTCCCATTTAAGTTAAGAAAAAGTTGCACTCTTATTCTCTCTCCTCCTTTGTAAAGATCGCATGAATAATTATACTCAAACAACAAGCATATAGACAATCAAATCCAAAAAAAACTCGAAAAGAAATTACTAGTACATATTACCCAGAACAAATGGTTAACAAATTTAAATGGAGATAAATATAGAAAAATTACACATTTTAATAAAAAATATTATGTCAGAAAAAGTCATTCCTATATTACAGAATACTAAATAATGATCCTACATAAATAAATACGCCTAATAAGAACGGAACGCAAAAAAACAAATCCAAAGTAATAATTAAAGATTGCTCAGACATAAAAAAAATTAGATGTAATAGTGCGTGATTAATAATTACATAACATTATTTATTCATATATAAAGTTTATTTTGTAAAATTTAATGTATACTAATAAAAATCCTATTAGACATATGTGAAATAAAATTTAGTAAATTTTACATTCCTTTAATAATAACAATGATAATAATCTATGTAAAATAAAATTATCTGAAATACATAGAAAAAAAAAACATCAAAACTAAATAGAATGGTTAAACCAAATTTTAAAATTGATGATAACTAAAATTTTATTCTTCCCTTTACAATACTAAAACCAAACCCAAGACAAAGAGATATCAATTAAATTAAATAAATAGTAAACTCTACATCAATAACATGTTTTAAATTAAATAAATAGCAACATATACCACTAAATAGACATTGTTCAAACATTCATAATTATTAACTATTTGAAAGTAATAAGTATAGCTTTTTAAAAGCATGGCATATATATATATATATATATATATATATATATATATATATTTTAAAAAGGAAAGAAAAGTGCAATTTAAGAATAGAACAGAAAGAAGAAATTTCCTTCCTTCAATCAATAGCAAAATTTATCCTGCAGAGATTTTTTAACCCAAGTTGGACAAGTGAATCCGAATATTCTAACTCACCAACCATCCAATTGGTCAACCAAACTATTCATTAAGTACAACAGTAAATAAGGCGCAATCACCAAAGAAAAAAAAAAAAGGGAACAATCAGTGAAATCCTAACGGGTGTGTATCAGTTTGACAGCAAACACACATATTAACACGCAAGCGAATAAACGAGATCTGAAAGAGAACAGAGGTGGCAGGTTACCTCTAGGAAAATTTGTTCAGATTCACGACAACCAGGTTTATTCTAGAAGAAAAGAACACAATGCTGCCGTTTTCCGGTGTATTAATACAAACCAGAAATACGACAAGCGGCGGAAGGTAAACGAGGCTTCTCCTTAGATCCGATAAAGATGCATCATAGAACAGAGGTATGGAGAGGGGTTTATATATGAATATGTAGAAGAGAAAACTAGAGTGTGAAAATCAAGCAGGACATGTAAGAATTGGCCACAATCAAATCACTTGGTACGAAAATCACGTAAAATAAAATAAGCGTGGAATTTAAAATGAATCGAAGCGCGGAGAGCGGAAACAGTTAGATCGAGGGAGAATAGGGAAAGGAGGGTAAGAATAGGAGAGAGAAACATACATAGATAGATAGATAACATTGGGAGAAAATACGAGAAGAAAGAGATAACGAGAGAGAGAAAGTTACCTGAAAGTGTGAGGAAGAAAGTTTGTTGGTGCGGTGAAGAATGTGTGAAGAGGAGGGAGTGAGAAAGGGGGCAAGGGTTAGAAGAATGCGGAGGGCGGTATTTAAGGAATGTTTGGGAGTGAGTTACAGTGTTAGTGAGAGGGCTCCGTCCAATGAAGGTAGGGCCCACTGGATAATTTTACACGTTTTTTCTGTCAATGCCAATGTTTCCTTATGGCTCACCTTGCCTCTTTCCTCCTTCATCTCAAAGGCCCACTGTCTATTGCATCCATCTTTAATATTCTTGTAAGAAAACAGTACAGTTTTAGATGGGTTAGGGTGAAATTTTTGCATCATTCCCATGCTCTCTATTTTCTGATGGGAAATATCATCCTCTTCTTTTAATGGCATACCCGCCACCAGTATAAATGCTTTAAAAAAATGTTATATATATATATATATATATATATATATATATATATTATAAATTTTAGACGTGAATACTATTTTTTTTTCAAACGTGATTTTTTTAAAAAAATTAAAAATTTACATTGAAATGTCGGATTTCCCAATGTTTTTAAACGGGTCATGACCGTGCATGCTTTTAAACTCTAATGGCCGTGCAATTAAAAGGGGGTGAGAGGATAAGGTTTTACAAAATGTATGGCACCAATGCAAATATGAAATTTTTGTGATATCATCTACAGTGAGATGTGGGTGGGGTTTCAAGAGCTGTTATAGAAAGGTGTAAAAAATATTATTTTTTTTTAAAATTGGTTTGAAATTTATGTTAAGTAATAATGTGCATGTAAGAAAATTAACATCATTTTATAAATTAAACACAATTAAGAAAATTAATTGATATTATCTATCAATTTCATGTATAGTTATTTTATAAAAATTTAAAATGGGGCTCATATACATATATAAGAAATTATTAAGATAACTATAACACATTCACATAGAATAAAACCTTATTAAATTAGTTTTTTAGATATATAAGAAAATGTCTTCCATGTTTCTTTCTCACCGTTACTTTTAAATTTGTTATATATAATAATTATAAATAAATAACGTTGACCAAAATAATAACATTTATATGTTAAAGACTGATTTTATAAGTTTTTACTTGTAAAAATAAAATTGAAAATTTTCTACAGAAGAATAACTAAATTTATGTTTGATTTCAGATTTTTTTCTACTTTAAATAAGATAATAAATAAATAAATAAATAATGAATTTAATAGATTGTGAACAAAAAGAATATGTTGATAGCATGTATCTTTGTCATTAATGAAGTCCTTTTGATGAATGGACGGTGACACTTATAATAAATGGTTAATATAATATTAAAATATTAAACCCGTTTTAATAAAATATATAAAATAACTTTACCAACTTTTAATATAATTCAAGTGACTTCTCAAAATGCAATAAATATCTTCATTATTAAATACTTACATTCAATAAAGTTAATCTTTTTTTTAACCAATCTATTCATTCACATGCTCTCTACCACATATTGTACCTTTTCCAGCCCAAAATATCTGAGACTCTCACGTGACTACCCTTGTTTTATGGACATCCACATCCCAGCCTATTCAAAAATGGCCAAACGGTTCTGAATAGTTTATAGTCTGTCACATAATATATATGTACCTTTATTACAAATAAACCTCAATACATAATTATCAGCCACATGAATTAGAACCCTATGATACAGTCTCTGTGTTTCTCTTAAACCACTCCTTTCGATACAGCTTCTGGACAATTTTCAATCATGATTTTTTGGAGACAAATATAAGAAAAATACCAACAGAAAATTAAAAATCTGCAGAATAACATGTTTTTGAAATATACCTAAAACTGTAATTTGTAAATGAAGAGCATTGCAATAAAAAAAAATAAAAATACAGCTAATGTTTAATCTGCTTAACAACGTAAACTTGTGGACAGACATCAATGTTCCCTTAGAAGAGTAAAGAAAAGCTAATGTGTGTTTATTTGGGAGAAAAGTGACTGAAGTTAAAAGAATATGAGACTAAATTAATTATTTTTTTAAGAGATTTAGGAGTGATTTAAAATTAAAGTGAAAATAAAGTTTCTGAAAATTATTGTTGAATATAAAAATAAATAAAAAATATTTAATTAATAAAAATTAAAAATTAAAAATATTTTTAATAATAAAAGTAATATAAAATCATAATTATTACTATTATATATAATAAAAATAATTAAAATTAACTTTTTAACATGAAAAAATTGTATTATTATTATTATTATTATTATTATTATTATTATTATTATTATTATTATTTTGGAAAACACAAAAGAACTAATACTCTTACTTTTCACGATGAAAATGATTTAATCAGTTGTACATTGAAAATGATTTCATTGAGATAATATTGTAAAATATATTTCTCTTCATTCAAATCTCCTCCCATAGAAAATGAGATATTAAATTCATCTAACAAATCAGTGCATTAATTAAATATCAAATCTTCTTAAACCAAAAACAATATTTCTTTGCAAATCCAGCTTATATAATATTCTGGAATAATAAATCATTTCAAACCAAGAGAGCCTAAATTTCGTTCTAAGAAATCTTCTTTAATTTAAACCTTTTGAATTCACATTTTCTATCAAAATATATAAGATCATGCAATTAATTTGATGATAAAATAGCTTAACATAGAAAAAATATGATTGTTGGTTGAAATTTTTAGCTTGATAATTTAGTTATTTATTTTATAAAAAACTAATACAGAAAGAACTATATTTATATAATATAATTAAGTAAGATAAAAAAGCTTAATAGATTAAAATGTTGTTAATATAAATAAAGAAAATAAATTTTGAAATTTCTTTTCAAAACCAAATTTTTGAAGAAAACATCTCTATGATTAACTTTTGTTTTAGGAGTGTCCAGTAGATCCAATCTATGACATTGATTGATGAACCCAAATACTGACCTAGGAGCCCAGCTATTACAATTGTTAGATGGGATGGGATACAAAATGTAATTAGATGGGATGGGATACAAAAATAAAATCGAAAGGAAGAACAAAAAAAAAAGATAAAAAATAGACAAAAGCAAAGTATTAATTTTTTCAATAATGTTTTTGGATTTTTAATTCTATCTTATGATTTTTAATTATTTGATCATTTATTAAAATTAAATTTAAAAAAATATATTTCACTTTTATTTCTTAAAATAATATTATTTAAAGAATGATATAATATTATTAATAATATTTTAAATATAAATTGTCAATATCAAATTACATTTACTTTTTATATTAAATTATAATATAAATATTATTTGATCTTATGCAGGGTGAAAACAGCTGAATAATTCTATAAATATTATATTCAATATAATATTATATATTTTAATTTTTAAAAAATCTAATAGACATACACAAAAGTAATTGTTAAATTTTTTTTTTTACTAAGAATATTGTTTTACAGTATTTAATAATTATTCAGACTAATTATCTCTATTTAGAACGTGTAACATTAATAGAGTGTGTTTATCCTGAGAGTTTGAAGTGTGTTAATAAAGTGTGTTTACCTTTAAAAATTTTGTCAAACAAAATTAGGTGAAATTCACATCCTAACATAGTGTTATTCATTGCCTAAATAATAATGGTACACATTTAAATGTATTCATTGCCTAAAATGTGGTATTTTTTATAATTAAAATGTGCATGTTAATTGTGTAACTAAATAAAAAATAGACTATCTGAATCGCTATTACCTGAATAAATCCGAATTTAAGTAAGAATTTTCTTTTAAGTCGTATACTACTATAAAACACGTTTATCACTTGCATGTTTTCTGTGGAAATTTTCAGCAGAAAATATCTACACTTTTCATGTGAAATATTTTCTAACCTACACGCACGTTTTTGTGAATTATTTTCCACAGAAAATAAATATATGTGAGTTTTCTTGTAAAAGAATTCTTCTACGGAAAATTATTGTAAATTTTCATAAAATTACCCATACTCGGCAAATTTATTTTTCTTTGCAAATAAAAAATCTTAATTAAAATATTGTTTTAATATGTTACATCTAAAACAAACTAACGTATTAAACTCTAATATATTTTAAATTTGATACAAATAAAAATATTATAATTTTATTGTACTTTTGTGATTATGACTAATCAGTACTAATTTTGGATGCTGTTAATATTAATTAAAAGCAATAAATAAAAATAATACTAAACACTTTTTATAGGTAACATTTTTTATATATAAAATAGTCAGTTTTTTAGCATGTAATATTTATTTATATAAATAGTTATATCATTGTGGTTAAAACAAGATATATTTTCATGAAAAGAAAGTCAAGTTTATTTAGAAAATAAAGTATTAGAGTATATAGGTGTATTAAAATAATGAGACAAACATTTTTATTTTAAAATACTTATAATATAAATAGAAATTTTTAAAGCTCGGTTCATTATCTAAATATACTCCATCTTTCTAAAACACAGTTTTCTTTCCTTTCTCTCACATTTCTCTAGATTTTCTTACGCTTGGGTTGTTTGTTCATCGATTAGGAGGTGTCCAAGGTTATCAAACTCGCGAGTTAACTCGTTAACTCAGACGAGTTTGCGTTTTCAGTTCTGGCTTCCGAGTTAACTCAGAAGCAAACTCGGTTTTTAAGTGAACTCGGTAAAATCGGTTCTAAACTCGGTGAAAACGATTAAAATCGCGATTTTGCAACGATTTTACGGGTTTGAAATAGGAAGAAACGAAGAAAGAAGAAGTCGTTTTGGGTTTAGGCACCGTTACGTTTCGCTGCCGTTCGTGGTCGCACCTCGTTAGCTGTTCGTCGTTCACCTGGTTCGTGCTCGCCGTTCGCCGTTCACCTGGGTTGCGCTCGCCATCATGGTCGCACTTCGTTCGCTTGGTTCATGCTTGTCGTCGTGGTCGTGCTTTGGTTCATGCTCGATGTGCTCACCGCTGCCGCTCCTAATCTCGCCGCTCTGTGTGGAGTGAAACTTTTCTCTTTTAACTGTTACACGTTAGGGTTTTAATCCCTTTTACTGTGCGTTTCAATCTTTAGTGTTTATGTTTTTTATTTTAACTCTATCACTTATTATTCTGATTATACTAAAATTTTTGGGCCAATAAGTTCAACAACTTGTCTTGTTAACTAAACTGTGAACTATATTAAATTAAAATTAACAAAAGAATAATAATATTAAAGAAAAATATTTAAATACATATAATATGATAAACTAATAATTATTAAAAAATAAAAACATTATTTATAAATTATTAATATTAAATTATTCTATTATTTATAAATATTTTAAAATATTTTTATAAGAAAGTAAACTCTTACGAGTTTACGATTCGTGTTTACGATCCGAGTTTACGTAGCTCCCACGAGTTTACGTAAACTCTTGAGTTTGACAACCTTGGAGGTGTCGACAACTGAACAATCAATTTCTTTATTCTAGTTGGTAAGTTGTTTCCCTTTTTTTACCGTAAGTTCTTGAGTCTTGATCATGCAATTTCTTCTGTTGCACGTGTCTAGTGGTTTCTCTCTTCAATTCCTAACTCAATTTAAGTGTTAAGGTTGTTCTTCCATCATTAATTGATGATTTGTAGGCTTTCTTAGAAATTTCTTGCAATACAAGCAACTATCGGGGTAATTCTTGAGTGGTGCAGCTGAGTAGAGGTAAGGGAAGCCAGAAATCCTTTAATTGGTTTTTCAATAGCTGGTAAATGTTTAGAGAAAATGATTGTTGAATTGTTTAAGTTGAAATCATGCTTTGTATTATGTGAATATGACAAAATGTGATGAATTTTGACTGTGGATGCATGAATTGATATATTGGATTGCTTGCATGATGATTTGATCTCTTTTAATAATATGAAGGGGTTAAAAATCTGTGATGAGGTATGGTTGGTCATGAATTGTGATAGTTTGCTTTGTAGTAAGTCATTTTGAGGAAGTGAGGTAGTGAAAATGAGAAGTAGAGATTATACGTTCAATTGGTCTGTGGGCGCAGTCTTGGTAAGTCAAATGTGACTTGTTTGAGTCCCTAAATTGGTCAAAAAGTGTTCAAAGTGGTAAATTAGATTTTGGGTCCATAAGTTGTGATTATAGAGGTTTTGAATTAGGATTTTAGTCCTAAACACTTTAGATTGATAGTAGGAAGGTTTAGAATTACTTAGTCAAGTCTAACTAGGTGTATAACACAATCTAGGAGTGTTAGAAGTTGGGAAAAATAGTTAGAATTGGTAAATGGGGTCTAAGTTGCATAATTCTACATAATTTTGTTTTGCAAAATTTTGTTTTGTAGATTATGGAGACTTTTATCCTGAAACTCCAATGGACTTTCATTCTCATATAGAGAGGATTGATCAATGTCATGAGGAGTAGCAGGAGGTCTCAAGGCGTTGTACAGACTAACCTTGTGATTGTGGTAGGGTGAAACCCATTGGCAATGACTTTGCAAAGTAGTAGAGACCACCACAAAGTGCACAATCCGTCATATCTTGGTAATCATTCTAAGTCCAGACAAGTCAAGTCTAGGTCATAACATGTTAGGATGTTTGAATTAGTTTACTTCACTTGAATTAATCATGTGTATGTTATATGCTATTAAATCGTATGTTTTCTTGTATATCTATAGCTTACCCTTTCTGCTTGTGTATTATTTTGTATGTGTGGTATTTTTCCTTTGCAATGATCATCCTGTGAGTGTGAGCAGAGGGAAATGAGCCTTCCCTAGAGCAGACTTTAGAGGGTGGAGATGTTGCTGAGTAATTAGAGTTAGAGTAGTATTGTACATAGTTTTGGTTAGTTACTTGTATATAAAGTTTTAAATTTTTATGGTTATTTTGGATAACTGTATGATATAATACTTTATACTCTAGTCGGATAACCGTTCTATCTTATTATTTTATGACTACTATTATATGGTTTATGACTATATATTGGGATGTTACAATTTTTATATAAAAAAGAAAAACTTAAATAATGCTATTTTAAGTATAACTAACTTGTTCTTTTTGAAACTTAATTATGTGGAATTATTTAAGCATTGATACTATAGTTGGTTTATAAGGACATAAAATTGGAGGGCTTGTCTTCTACTCTTTCTATTTTAAAGACTGCCTAGTTAAAAATGCACAATGCTCTATTTTCGTAGTCAACTTCAATCTCCTAATGTGTTCAGTTTAAAGAAATATATTGGGTTCCTTAATCTGGCTGTCAACTTCAATGCTAATTTTATCTAAGATTTCTTTGTTGAGATATCTAGTTCCAACAGGTTATTAACCACTATGAGCTCTAATTTTCTTTTGATTGCATGATTTGTTATCTTTTCTCTTAAAGAATTTCCTGAACAAAATGTTAAGATTCATTGATATTTTTGTTCTTTTTCTTTGGTTTGGTCTCTATGCATGTCCTTATTTTTTTGTTAATTTGAAATGAATAAGCACAGTTTTTCCACAAGGATAAAAGTACTCTTTGTTTGGTAAACATTCTAATTCTACTACTATTCTTTTACATATATAACTACAAGAATGCCATAACTGAAATCTAAATCCATCTAGACTTTGTTCAGGTTTTCAAACTTTTTCTAATAATTAGAGAGAAGTGGGTTCTAGGTGAACAAACTTATATATGTAGGACAACAAGGATAACCTTAGAGCTTGGCTCATTAACTTTTAAGTTAATACATTGATTATCCAAGGTCGTTTAATCCAACACGCAAGAGTTAAGGATCATTTAAATTGGAACATAAATATTCTAATAGTTAGTTTCAAAAATAATCAAGAGTTAAATATAAGGCCACATATACATGAGATTCCTTTTGAGCCATGCAATGTGGATTTAAATAAATTCAATTTGAAGACAGGATATATAAAAATAAAACTGAGATTATCTATAGATAAAATCAAATTTCATTACAGATCATAAAAAAGATACAGCCACGCGTCCTTAAAATTAGAAACCCACCAGTGTTGAAGGTCATAACTAACTGACACGCGGCAATTACGTGTAAGAAGATGAACCAAACTATGCCGAGAAACTTGCCACGCGTACTACTGCATGTGCTGGTGTGGGAAAGATATCGTAGCACCTAAATCTATTTATTCGGTGTGTGATGTTTGAGTCTGATACAGTGAGCTGAAGAAAACCTAATTTGAGAAAGAAAGAAAGAAACTAATAGAACCAATCGTTCAAAATGCAGGGAGGAAAGAAAACAGGAGAATCCATGATGGAAAAGGTTTCAAACATTGGTGCTTGTGCAAAAGCTGGCATGGAGAAGACCAAGGCCACTGTCCAAGAGAAGGTATATCAACCATTTTTTTTTCAATCCATTATTGCATAACACCATTATATTTTAATACTTACTATCATATTTTTCATAAAATATTCATCATTTGTCACCTACTTAATTATAAATGTGCTTGTGCTATAACCAGGTAGAAAGAATGACAGCACGTGATCCGTTGCAAAAGGAATTGGCAACCCAGAAGAAGGAAGCTAAGGTCAACCAGGCTGAGTTGGACAAGCTGGCGGCGCGTGAACATAACGCTGCGGTGAGTGAGCATAACTCGGCGGCGAAACAGGGGACCACCTACTCCACCACCGGGGAGCATGGTCATCCCACGGGATTCCACCAGATGTCGGCGATGCCAGGTCACGGGACTGGGCAGCCCACGGGCCACGTGACTGAAGGAGTGGTGGGCTCGCATCCCATTGGGACGAATCGAGGCCCGGGAGGCACAGCTACGGCCCGTAATACCCGTGCAGGTGGAAACCCGAATGATTATGGGTATGGGACTGGAGGTACTTACAGTTAAATAATGATGATTATACTATCATCAAAAGTTATTGGCAACGGTTTAATATAAACCATGTAGTTGTTTTTCTTCATGCTATTTCTTTTTATACTTTTGTCCCCTTTTTCCTCTGTTTTTGTCATGGAGAGTGAATGGGGTGTTGTTACTAGCTACTGTAAAAGTGCTTTCTTTCACTGTACCGTATCCGTATGTAGTTTCAATAAAAAAAAAAAGTTATTTTTTTTTGAAAAATTTATTTGAAAATGAAAAATAAAAAATCAAATCGTACATTATATACTTAAACTCATCATTTTAAGTTGGGATGAATTCCATTAGATCCAAATAAATAAATCAACTAATAAGAAACCGAATTTCAATGAAATTGATCAAATCTAAATAAATTAACTTTATTAATTTTAATAAGAAAACTAGTTAAAGATATAGTTATTGTGAGTTTTTCGGAATACAAAATCAATAAGATTGTTATTGAGACTTTTTGCGAATACAAAGTCAAGAAGATAAAGTTATTGAGAGTTTTTTTTGATATATTTATGTGTAAGAAGATAAACTTAACACAAGGTTGACAAAAACTAAGCACTTTTAGAATTGGCATGGAGATAACTTTATTCCATTGGAGATGGTGTAAAGATTGTGACTCAACTTACTAAATGAACTTAGTAAATGATTGGATCTAACTTGAATATTTTCGTGTCTTGGAGACTTAACTTAAATTAGAAGTTGAGTTGGATTTGGATATTTTATTTTGCATAATAATTCTGTTACTGCATAAATAATGTTTACTTTTTAGGCACTTTTATTTTTTAGTTGTTATCTATTCTGTTACATAAGTGCTATTTAATAGCCTCTTTAATTTAATAAACGTACTCAATTGGCAAGAATAGCATTATACTTTTTTATTCTTTACAAAATGGTATCAGAACAGAAGCTGCAGCTTACAAAGATGAATAATCATTGGAGTGAATTGATGGATAATTTTTTATGTGCCAAGGGTCTCTGGAATCTGATTAAAAATGGTGTTGAAGAGCCTGTGGAGGGTACTGTTCTGTCTAGTGAAGAATCAGAACAGTTGGAGAAATCCAGAATTGAAGATCACAAAGTCAAACATTACCTCTTCAGGGCCATTGATAGATCAATTTTCGAACAAATTCTGGATAGGAGCACATCTCATATGGTTTGGGATTCTTTGAAAAGAAAATATGGAGGAAATGATCGTGTGAAGAAATCAATGCTCAATGCATTGAGAAGGGAGTTTGAGTT